>NW_028227710.1:0-49413 GCF_978045245.1 Mus caroli | reverse complement strand
ATGCGGGTTTTTCAGTAAATTCTAAGTTTTTCAGTGCAACTCACTCATATACAATGTACTACACTGTGCATTTCGTCTAATGCGGGTTTTTCAGTAAATTCTAAGTTTTTCAGTGCAACTCACTCATATACAATGTACTACACTGTGCATTTCGTCTAATGCGGGTTTTTCAGTAAATTCTAAGTTTTTCAGTGCAACTCACTCATATACAATGTACTACACTGTGCATTTCGCCTAATGCGGATTTTTCAGTAAATTCTAAGTTTTTCAGTGCAACTCACTCATATACAATGTACTACACTGTGCATTTCGTCTAATGCGGGTTTTTCAGTAAATTCTAAGTTTTTCAGTGCAACTCACTCATATACTATGTACTACACTGTGCATTTCGTCTAATGCGGGTTTTTCAGTAAATTCTAAGTTTTTCAGTGCAACTCACTCATATACAATGTACTACACTGTGCATTTCGTCTAATGCAGGTTTTTCAGTAAATTCTAAGTTTTTCTGTGCAACTCACTCATATACAATGTACTACACTGTGCATTTCGTCTAATGCGGGTTTTTCAGTAAATTCTAAGTTTTTCAGTGCAACTCACTCATATACAATGTACTACACTGTGCATTTCGTCTAATGCGGGTTTTTCAGTAAATTCTAAGTTTTTCAGTGCAATTCACTCATATAATATGTACTACACTGTGCGTTTCTTATATTCTAAGTTTTTCAGTGCAACTCACTCATATACTATGTACTACACTGTGCGTTTCTTATATTCTAAGTTTTTCAGTGCAACTCACTCATATACTACGTACTACACTGTGCATTTCGTGTAATGCGGGTTTTTCAGTAAATTCTAAGTTTTTCAGTGCAACTCACTCATATACTATGTACTACACTGTGCGTTTCTTATATTCTAAGTTTTTCAGTGCAACTCACTCATATACTATGTACTACACTGTGCGTTTCTTATATTCTAAGTTTTTCAGTGCAACTCACTCATATACTATGTACTACACTGTGCGTTTCTTATATTCTAAGTTTTTCAGTGCAACTCACTCATATACTATGTACTACACTGTGCGTTTCTTATATTCTAAGTTTTTCAGTGCAACTCACTCATATACTATGTACTACACTGTGCATTTCGTCTAATGCGGGTTTTTCAGTAAATTCTAAGTTTTTCAGTGCAACTCACTCATATACTATGTACTACACTGTGCATTTCGTCTAATGCGGGTTTTTCAGTAAATTCTAAGTTTTTCAGTGCAACTCACTCATATACTATGTACTACACTGTGCATTTCGTCTAATGCGGGTTTTTCAGTAAATTCTAAGTTTTTCAGTGCAACTCACTCATATACAATGTACTACACTGTGCATTTCGTCTAATGCGGGTTTTTCAGTAAATTCTAAGTTTTTCAGTGCAACTCACTCATATACAATGTACTACACTGTGCATTTCGTCTAATGCGGGTTTTTCAGTAAATTCTAAGTTTTTCAGTGCAACTCACTCATATACAATGTACTACACTGTGCATTTCGTCTAATGCGGGTTTTTCAGTAAATTCTAAGTTTTTCAGTGCAACTCACTCATATACAATGTACTACACTGTGCATTTCGTCTAATGCGGGTTTTTCAGTAAATTCTAAGTTTTTCAGTGCAACTCACTCATATACAATGTACTACACTGTGCATTTCGTCTAATGCGGGTTTTTCAGTAAATTCTAAGTTTTTCAGTGAAACTCACTCATATACAATGTACTACACTGTGCATTTCGTCTAATGCGGGTTTTTCAGTAAATTCTAAGTTTTTCAGTGCAACTCACTCATATACTATATACTACACTGTGCATTTCGTCTAATGCGGGTTTTTCAGTAAATTCTAAGTTTTTCAGTGCAACTCACTCATATACTATGTACTACACTGTGCGTTTCTTATATTCTAAGTTTTTCAGTGCAACTCACTCATATACTATGTACTACACTGTGCGTTTCTTATATTCTAAGTTTTTCAGTGCAACTCACTCATATACTATGTACTACACTGTGCGTTTCTTATATTCTAAGTTTTTCAGTGCAACTCACTCATATACAATGTACTACACTGTGCATTTCGTCTAATGCGGGTTTTTCAGTAAATTCTAAGTTTTTCAGTGCAACTCACTCATATACAATGTACTACACTGTGCATTTCGTCTAATGCGGGTTTTTCAGTAAATTCTAAGTTTTTCAGTGCAACTCACTCATATACAATGTACTACACTGTGCATTTCGTCTAATGCGGGTTTTTCAGTAAATTCTAAGTTTTTCAGTGCAACTCACTCATATACAATGTACTACACTGTGCATTTCGCCTAATGCGGGTTTTTCAGTAAATTCTAAGTTTTTCAGTGAAACTCACTCATATACAATGTACTACACTGTGCATTTCGCCTAATGCGGGTTTTTCAGTAAATTCTAAGTTTTTCAGTGCAACTCACTCATATACAATGTACTACACTGTGCATTTCGTCTAATGCGGGTTTTTCAGTAAATTCTAAGTTTTTCAGTGCAACTCACTCATATACAATGTACTACACTGTGCATTTCGTCTAATGCGGGTTTTTCAGTAAATTCTAAGTTTTTCAGTGCAACTCACTCATATACAATGTACTACACTGTGCATTTCGTCTAATGCGGGTTTTTCAGTAAATTCTAAGTTTTTCAGTGCAACTCACTCATATACTATGTACTACACTGTGCATTTCGTCTAATGCGGGTTTTTCAGTAAATTCTAAGTTTTTCAGTGCAACTCACTCATATACAATGTACTACACTGTGCATTTCGTCTAATGCAGGTTTTTCAGTAAATTCTAAGTTTTTCAGTGCAACTCACTCATATACAATGTACTACACTGTGCATTTCGTCTAATGCGGGTTTTTCAGTAAATTCTAAGTTTTTCAGTGCAACTCACTCATATACAATGTACTACACTGTGCATTTCGTCTAATGCGGGTTTTTCAGTAAATTCTAAGTTTTTCAGTGCAACTCACTCATATACAATGTACTACACTGTGCATTTCGTCTAATGCGGGTTTTTCAGTAAATTCTAAGTTTTTCAGTGCAACTCACTCATATACAATGTACTACACTGTGCATTTCGTCTAATGCGGGTTTTTCAGTAAATTCTAAGTTTTTCAGTGCAACTCACTCATATACAATGTACTACACTGTGCATTTCGTCTAATGCGGGTTTTTCAGTAAATTCTAAGTTTTTCAGTGCAATTCACTCATATAATATGTACTACACTGTGCGTTTCTTATATTCTAAGTTTTTCAGTGCAACTCACTCATATACTATGTACTACACTGTGCGTTTCTTAAATTCTAAGTTTTTCAGTGCAACTCACTCATATACAATGTACTACACTGTGCATTTCGTCTAATGCGGGTTTTTCAGTAAATTCTAAGTTTTTCAGTGCAACTCACTCATATACAATGTACTACACTGTGCATTTCGTCTAATGCGGGTTTTTCAGTAAATTCTAAGTTTTTCAGTGCAATTCACTCATATAATATGTACTACACTGTGCGTTTCTTATATTCTAAGTTTTTCAGTGCAACTCACTCATATACTATGTACTACACTGTGCGTTTCTTAAATTCTAAGTTTTTCAGTGCAACTCACTCATATACTATGTACTACACTGTGCGTTTCTTATATTCTAAGTTTTTCAGTGCAACTCACTCATATACTATGTACTACACTGTGCGTTTCTTATATTCTAAGTTTTTCAGTGCAACTCACTCATATACTATGTACTACACTGTGTGTTTCTTATATTCTAAGTTTTTCAGTGCAACTCACTCATATACTATGTACTACACTGTGCATTTCGTGTAATGCGGGTTTTTCAGTAAATTCTAAGTTTTTCAGTGCAACTCACTCATATACTATGTACTACACTGTGCGTTTCTTATATTCTAAGTTTTTCAGTGCAACTCACTCATATACTATGTACTACACTGTGCGTTTCTTATATTCTAAGTTTTTCAGTGCAACTCACTCATATACTATGTACTACACTGTGCATTTCTTATATTCTAAGTTTTTCAGTGCAACTCACTCATATACTATGTACTACACTGTGCGTTTCTTATATTCTAAGTTTTTCAGTGCAACTCACTCATATACTATGTACTACACTGTGCATTTCGTGTAATGCGGGTTTTTCAGTAAATTCTAAGTTTTTCAGTGCAACTCACTCATATACTATGTACTACACTGTGCGTTTCTTATATTCTAAGTTTTTCAGTGCAACTCACTCATATACTATGTACTACACTGTGCGTTTCTTATATTCTAAGTTTTTCAGTGCAACTCACTCATATACTATGTACTACACTGTGCGTTTCTTATATTCTAAGTTTTTCAGTGCAACTCACTCATATACTATGTACTACACTGTGCGTTTCTTATATTCTAAGTTTTTCAGTGCAACTCACTCATATACTATGTACTACACTGTGCGTTTCTTATATTCTAAGTTTTTCAGTGCAACTCACTCATATACTATGTACTACACTGTGCATTTCGTCTAATGCGGGTTTTTCAGTAAATTCTAAGTTTTTCAGTGCAACTCACTCATATACTATGTACTACACTGTGCATTTCGTCTAATGCGGGTTTTTCAGTAAATTCTAAGTTTTTCAGTGCAACTCACTCATATACTATGTACTACACTGTGCATTTCGTCTAATGCGGGTTTTTCAGTAAATTCTAAGTTTTTCAGTGCAACTCACTCATATACAATGTACTACACTGTGCATTTCGTCTAATGCGGGTTTTTCAGTAAATTCTAAGTTTTTCAGTGCAACTCACTCATATACTATGTACTACACTGTGCATTTCGTCTAATGCGGGTTTTTCAGTAAATTCTAAGTTTTTCAGTGCAACTCACTCATATACAATGTACTACACTGTGCATTTCGTCTAATGCAGGTTTTTCAGTAAATTCTAAGTTTTTCAGTGCAACTCACTCATATACAATGTACTACACTGTGCATTTCGTCTAATGCGGGTTTTTCAGTAAATTCTAAGTTTTTCAGTGCAACTCACTCATATACAATGTACTACACTGTGCATTTCGTCTAATGCGGGTTTTTCAGTAAATTCTAAGTTTTTCAGTGCAACTCACTCATATACAATGTACTACACTGTGCATTTCGTCTAATGCGGGTTTTTCAGTAAATTCTAAGTTTTTCAGTGCAACTCACTCATATACAATGTACTACACTGTGCATTTCGTCTAATGCGGGTTTTTCAGTAAATTCTAAGTTTTTCAGTGCAACTCACTCATATACAATGTACTACACTGTGCATTTCGTCTAATGCGGGTTTTTCAGTAAATTCTAAGTTTTTCAGTGCAATTCACTCATATAATATGTACTACACTGTGCGTTTCTTATATTCTAAGTTTTTCAGTGCAACTCACTCATATACTATGTACTACACTGTGCGTTTCTTAAATTCTAAGTTTTTCAGTGCAACTCACTCATATACAATGTACTACACTGTGCATTTCGTCTAATGCGGGTTTTTCAGTAAATTCTAAGTTTTTCAGTGCAACTCACTCATATACAATGTACTACACTGTGCATTTCGTCTAATGCGGGTTTTTCAGTAAATTCTAAGTTTTTCAGTGCAATTCACTCATATAATATGTACTACACTGTGCGTTTCTTATATTCTAAGTTTTTCAGTGCAACTCACTCATATACTATGTACTACACTGTGCGTTTCTTAAATTCTAAGTTTTTCAGTGCAACTCACTCATATACTATGTACTACACTGTGCGTTTCTTATATTCTAAGTTTTTCAGTGCAACTCACTCATATACTATGTACTACACTGTGCGTTTCTTATATTCTAAGTTTTTCAGTGCAACTCACTCATATACTATGTACTACACTGTGCGTTTCTTATATTCTAAGTTTTTCAGTGCAACTCACTCATATACTATGTACTACACTGTGCATTTCGTGTAATGCGGGTTTTTCAGTAAATTCTAAGTTTTTCAGTGCAACTCACTCATATACTATGTACTACACTGTGCGTTTCTTATATTCTAAGTTTTTCAGTGCAACTCACTCATATACTATGTACTACACTGTGCGTTTCTTATATTCTAAGTTTTTCAGTGCAACTCACTCATATACTATGTACTACACTGTGCATTTCTTATATTCTAAGTTTTTCAGTGCAACTCACTCATATACTATGTACTACACTGTGCGTTTCTTATATTCTAAGTTTTTCAGTGCAACTCACTCATATACTATGTACTACACTGTGCATTTCGTGTAATGCGGGTTTTTCAGTAAATTCTAAGTTTTTCAGTGCAACTCACTCATATACTATGTACTACACTGTGCGTTTCTTATATTCTAAGTTTTTCAGTGCAACTCACTCATATACTATGTACTACACTGTGCGTTTCTTATATTCTAAGTTTTTCAGTGCAACTCACTCATATACTATGTACTACACTGTGCGTTTCTTATATTCTAAGTTTTTCAGTGCAACTCACTCATATACTATGTACTACACTGTGCGTTTCTTATATTCTAAGTTTTTCAGTGCAACTCACTCATATACTATGTACTACACTGTGCGTTTCTTATATTCTAAGTTTTTCAGTGCAACTCACTCATATACTATGTACTACACTGTGCATTTCGTCTAATGCGGGTTTTTCAGTAAATTCTAAGTTTTTCAGTGCAACTCACTCATATACTATGTACTACACTGTGCATTTCGTCTAATGCGGGTTTTTCAGTAAATTCTAAGTTTTTCAGTGCAACTCACTCATATACTATGTACTACACTGTGCATTTCGTCTAATGCGGGTTTTTCAGTAAATTCTAAGTTTTTCAGTGCAACTCACTCATATACAATGTACTACACTGTGCATTTCGTATAATGCGGGTTTTTCAGTAAATTCTAAGTTTTTCAGTGCAACTCACTCATATACAATGTACTACACTGTGCATTTCGTCTAATGCGGGTTTTTCAGTAAATTCTAAGTTTTTCAGTGCAACTCACTCATATACAATGTACTACACTGTGCATTTCGTCTAATGCGGGTTTTTCAGTAAATTCTAAGTTTTTCCGTGCAACTCACTCATATACAATGTACTCTCAGTGTGCATTTCGTCTAATGCGGGTTTTTCAGTAAATTCTAAGTTTTTCAGTGCAACTCACTCATATACAATGTACTACACTGTGCATTTCGTCTAATGCGGGTTTTTCAGTAAATTCTAAGTTTTTCAGTGCAACTCACCTCATATACAATGTACTACACTGTGCATTTCGTCTAATGTGGGTTTTTCAGTAAATTCTAAGTTTTTCAGTGCAACTCACTCATATACAATGTACTACACTGTGCATTTCGTCTAATACGTGTTTTTCAGTAAATTCTAAGTTTTTCAGTGCAACTCACTCATATACATTGTACTACACTGTGCATTTCGTCTAATGCGGGTTTTTCAGTAAATTCTAAGTTTTTCAGTGCAATTCACTCATATACAATGTACTACACTGTGCATTTCGTCTAATGCGGGTTTTTCAGTAAATTCTAAGTTTTTCAGTGCAAATCACTCATATACTATGTACTACACTGTGCATTTCGTCTAATGCGGGTTTTTCAGTAAATTCTAAGTTTTTCAGTGCAACTCACTCATATACTATGTACTACACTGTACATTTCGGCTAATGCGGGTTTTTCAGTAAATTCTAAGTTTTTCAGTGCAACTCACTCTTATACAATGTACTACACTGTGCATTTCGTCTAATGCGGGTTTTTCAGTAAATTCTATGTTTTTCAGTGCAACTCACTCATATACAATGTACTACACTGTGCATTTCGTCTAATGCGGGTTTTTCAGTAAATTCTAAATTTTTCAGTGCAATTCACTCACATACAATGTACTAAACTGTGCATTTCGTCTAATGCGGGTTTTTCAGTAAATTCTAAGTTTTTCAGTGCAACTCACTCATATACAATGTACTACACTGTGCATTTCGTCTAATGCGGGTTTTTCAGTAAATTCTAAGTTTTTCAGTGCAACTCACTCATATACAATGTACTACACTGTGCATTTCGTCTAATGCGGGTTTTTCAGTAAATTCTAAGTTTTTCAGTGCAACTCACTCATATACAATGTACTACACTGTGCATTTCGTCTAATGCGGGTTTTTTCAGTAAATTCTAAGTTTTTCAGTGCAACTCACTCATATACAATGTACTACACTGTGCATTTCGCCTAATGCGGGTTTTTCAGTAAATTCTAAGTTTTTCAGTGAAACTCACTCATATACAATGTACTACACTGTGCATTTCGCCTAATGCGGGTTTTTCAGTAAATTCTAAGTTTTTCAGTGCAACTCACTCATATACAATGTACTACACTGTGCATTTCGTCTAATGCGGGTTTTTCAGTAAATTCTAAGTTTTTTCAGTGCAACTCACTCATATACAATGTACTACACTGTGCATTTCGTCTAATGCGGGTTTTTCAGTAAATTCTAAGTTTTTCAGTGCAACTCACTCATATACAATGTACTACACTGTGCATTTCGCCTAATGCGGATTTTTCAGTAAATTCTAAGTTTTTCAGTGCAACTCACTCATATACAATGTACTACACTGTGCATTTCGTCTAATGCGGGTTTTTCAGTAAATTCTAAGTTTTTCAGTGCAACTCACTCATATACTATGTACTACACTGTGCATTTCGTCTAATGCGGGTTTTTCAGTAAATTCTAAGTTTTTCAGTGCAACTCACTCATATACAATGTACTACACTGTGCATTTCGTCTAATGCAGGTTTTTCAGTAAATTCTAAGTTTTTCTGTGCAACTCACTCATATACAATGTACTACACTGTGCATTTCGTCTAATGCGGGTTTTTCAGTAAATTCTAAGTTTTTCAGTGCAACTCACTCATATACAATGTACTACACTGTGCATTTCGTCTAATGCGGGTTTTTCAGTAAATTCTAAGTTTTTCAGTGCAATTCACTCATATAATATGTACTACACTGTGCGTTTCTTATATTCTAAGTTTTTCAGTGCAACTCACTCATATACTATGTACTACACTGTGCGTTTCTTAAATTCTAAGTTTTTCAGTGCAACTCACTCATATACTATGTACTACACTGTGCGTTTCTTATATTCTAAGTTTTTCAGTGCAACTCACTCATATACTACGTACTACACTGTGCATTTCGTGTAATGCGGGTTTTTCAGTAAATTCTAAGTTTTTCAGTGCAACTCACTCATATACTATGTACTACACTGTGCGTTTCTTATATTCTAAGTTTTTCAGTGCAACTCACTCATATACTATGTACTACACTGTGCGTTTCTTATATTCTAAGTTTTTCAGTGCAACTCACTCATATACTATGTACTACACTGTGCGTTTCTTATATTCTAAGTTTTTCAGTGCAACTCACTCATATACTATGTACTACACTGTGCGTTTCTTATATTCTAAGTTTTTCAGTGCAACTCACTCATATACTATGTACTACACTGTGCATTTCGTCTAATGCGGGTTTTTCAGTAAATTCTAAGTTTTTCAGTGCAACTCACTCATATACTATGTACTACACTGTGCATTTCGTCTAATGCGGGTTTTTCAGTAAATTCTAAGTTTTTCAGTGCAACTCACTCATATACTATGTACTACACTGTGCATTTCGTCTAATGCGGGTTTTTCAGTAAATTCTAAGTTTTTCAGTGCAACTCACTCATATACAATGTACTACACTGTGCATTTCGTCTAATGCGGGTTTTTCAGTAAATTCTAAGTTTTTCAGTGCAACTCACTCATATACAATGTACTACACTGTGCATTTCGTCTAATGCGGGTTTTTCAGTAAATTCTAAGTTTTTCAGTGCAACTCACTCATATACAATGTACTACACTGTGCATTTCGTCTAATGCGGGTTTTTCAGTAAATTCTAAGTTTTTCAGTGCAACTCACTCATATACAATGTACTACACTGTGCATTTCGTCTAATGCGGGTTTTTCAGTAAATTCTAAGTTTTTCAGTGCAACTCACTCATATACAATGTACTACACTGTGCATTTCGTCTAATGCGGGTTTTTCAGTAAATTCTAAGTTTTTCAGTGAAACTCACTCATATACAATGTACTACACTGTGCATTTCGTCTAATGCGGGTTTTTCAGTAAATTCTAAGTTTTTCAGTGCAACTCACTCATATACTATATACTACACTGTGCATTTCGTCTAATGCGGGTTTTTCAGTAAATTCTAAGTTTTTCAGTGCAACTCACTCATATACTATGTACGACACTGTGCGTTTCTTATATTCTAAGTTTTTCAGTGCAACTCACTCATATACTATGTACTACACTGTGCGTTTCTTATATTCTAAGTTTTTCAGTGCAACTCACTCATATACTATGTACTACACTGTGCGTTTCTTATATTCTAAGTTTTTCAGTGCAACTCACTCATATACAATGTACTACACTGTGCATTTCGTCTAATGCGGGTTTTTCAGTAAATTCTAAGTTTTTCAGTGCAACTCACTCATATACAATGTACTACACTGTGCATTTCGTCTAATGCGGGTTTTTCAGTAAATTCTAAGTTTTTCAGTGCAACTCACTCATATACAATGTACTACACTGTGCATTTCGTCTAATGCGGGTTTTTCAGTAAATTCTAAGTTTTTCAGTGCAACTCACTCATATACAATGTACTACACTGTGCATTTCGCCTAATGCGGGTTTTTCAGTAAATTCTAAGTTTTTCAGTGAAACTCACTCATATACAATGTACTACACTGTGCATTTCGCCTAATGCGGGTTTTTCAGTAAATTCTAAGTTTTTCAGTGCAACTCACTCATATACAATGTACTACACTGTGCATTTCGTCTAATGCGGGTTTTTCAGTAAATTCTAAGTTTTTCAGTGCAACTCACTCATATACAATGTACTACACTGTGCATTTCGTCTAATGCGGGTTTTTCAGTAAATTCTAAGTTTTTCAGTGCAACTCACTCATATACAATGTACTACACTGTGCATTTCGTCTAATGCGGGTTTTTCAGTAAATTCTAAGTTTTTCAGTGCAACTCACTCATATACTATGTACTACACTGTGCATTTCGTCTAATGCGGGTTTTTCAGTAAATTCTAAGTTTTTCAGTGCAACTCACTCATATACAATGTACTACACTGTGCATTTCGTCTAATGCAGGTTTTTCAGTAAATTCTAAGTTTTTCAGTGCAACTCACTCATATACAATGTACTACACTGTGCATTTCGTCTAATGCGGGTTTTTCAGTAAATTCTAAGTTTTTCAGTGCAACTCACTCATATACAATGTACTACACTGTGCATTTCGTCTAATGCGGGTTTTTCAGTAAATTCTAAGTTTTTCAGTGCAACTCACTCATATACAATGTACTACACTGTGCATTTCGTCTAATGCGGGTTTTTCAGTAAATTCTAAGTTTTTCAGTGCAACTCACTCATATACAATGTACTACACTGTGCATTTCGTCTAATGCGGGTTTTTCAGTAAATTCTAAGTTTTTCAGTGCAACTCACTCATATACAATGTACTACACTGTG
Source organism: Mus caroli (assembly GCF_978045245.1). NCBI lineage: Eukaryota > Metazoa > Chordata > Mammalia > Rodentia > Muridae > Mus > Mus caroli. Next base: position 37,749 of record NW_028227710.1, on the reverse strand, counting down.
CATTTCGTCTAATGCGGGTTTTTCAGTAAATTCTAAGTTTTTCAGTGCAACTCACTCATATACGATATACTACACTGTGCATTTCGTCTAATGCGGGTTTTTCAGTAAATTTTAAGTTTTTCAGTGCAACTCACTCATATACAATGTACTACACTGTGCATTTCGTCTAATGCGGGTTTTTCAGTAAATTCTAAGTTTTTCAGTGCAATTCACTCATATAATATGTACTACACTGTGCGTTTCTTATATTCTAAGTTTTTCAGTGCAACTCACTCATATACTATGTACTACACTGTGCGTTTCTTAAATTCTAAGTTTTTCAGTGCAACTCACTCATATACTATGTACTACACTGTGCGTTTCTTATATTCTAAGTTTTTCAGTGCAACTCACTCATATACTATGTACTACACTGTGCGTTTCTTATATTCTAAGTTTTTCAGTGCAACTCACTCATATACTATGTACTACACTGTGCGTTTCTTATATTCTAAGTTTTTCAGTGCAACTCACTCATATACTATGTACTACACTGTGCGTTTCTTATATTCTAAGTTTTTCAGTGCAACTCACTCATATACTATGTACTACACTGTGCATTTCGTGTAATGCGGGTTTTTCAGTAAATTCTAAGTTTTTCAGTGCAACTCACTCATATACTATGTACTACACTGTGCGTTTCTTATATTCTAAGTTTTTCAGTGCAACTCACTCATATACTATGTACTACACTGTGCGTTTCTTATATTCTAAGTTTTTCAGTGCAACTCACTCATATACTATGTACTACACTGTGCGTTTCTTATATTCTAAGTTTTTCAGTGCAACTCACTCATATACTATGTACTACACTGTGCGTTTCTTATATTCTAAGTTTTTCAGTGCAACTCACTCATATACTATGTACTACACTGTGCGTTTCTTATATTCTAAGTTTTTCAGTGCAACTCACTCATATACTATGTACTACACTGTGCATTTCGTCTAATGCGGGTTTTTCAGTAAATTCTAAGTTTTTCAGTGCAACTCACTCATATACAATGTACTACACTGTGCATTTCGTCTAATGCAGGTTTTTCAGTAAATTCTAAGTTTTTCAGTGCAACTCACTCATTACAATGTACTACACTGTGCATTTCGTCTAATGCGGGTTTTTCAGTAAATTCTAAGTTTTTCAGTGCAACTCACTCATATACAATGTACTACACTGTGCATTTCGTCTAATGCGGGATTTTCAGTAAATTCTAAGTTTTTCAGTGCAACTCACTCATATACAATGTACTACACTGTGCATTTCGTCTAATGCGGGTTTTTCAGTAAATTCTAAGTTTTTCAGTGCAACTCACTCATATACAATGTACTACACTGTGCATTTCGTCTAATGCGGGTTTTTCAGTAAATTCTAAGTTTTTCAGTGCAACTCACTCATATACAATGTACTACACTGTGCATTTCGTCTAATGCGGGTTTTTCAGTAAATTCTAAGTTTTTCAGTGCAACTCACTCATATACGATATACTACACTGTGCATTTCGTCTAATGCGGGTTTTTCAGTAAATTTTAAGTTTTTCAGTGCAACTCACTCATATACAATGTACTACACTGTGCATTTCGTCTAATGCGGGTTTTTCAGTAAATTCTAAGTTTTTCAGTGCAATTCACTCATATAATATGTACTACACTGTGCGTTTCTTATATTCTAAGTTTTTCAGTGCAACTCACTCATATACTATGTACTACACTGTGCGTTTCTTAAATTCTAAGTTTTTCAGTGCAACTCACTCATATACTATGTACTACACTGTGCGTTTCTTATATTCTAAGTTTTTCAGTGCAACTCACTCATATACTATGTACTACACTGTGCGTTTCTTATATTCTAAGTTTTTCAGTGCAACTCACTCATATACTATGTACTACACTGTGCGTTTCTTATATTCTAAGTTTTTCAGTGCAACTCACTCATATACTATGTACTACACTGTGCGTTTCTTATATTCTAAGTTTTTCAGTGCAACTCACTCATATACTATGTACTACACTGTGCATTTCGTGTAATGCGGGTTTTTCAGTAAATTCTAAGTTTTTCAGTGCAACTCACTCATATACTATACTACACTGTGCGTTTCTTATATTCTAAGTTTTTCAGTGCAACTCACTCATATACTATGTACTACACTGTGCGTTTCTTATATTCTAAGTTTTTCAGTGCAACTCACTCATATACTATGTACTACACTGTGCGTTTCTTATATTCTAAGTTTTTCAGTGCAACTCACTCATATACTATGTACTACACTGTGCGTTTCTTATATTCTAAGTTTTTCAGTGCAACTCACTCATATACTATGTACTACACTGTGCGTTTCTTATATTCTAAGTTTTTCAGTGCAACTCACTCATATACTATGTACTACACTGTGCATTTCGTCTAATGCGGGTTTTTCAGTAAATTCTAAGTTTTTCAGTGCAACTCACTCATATACAATGTACTACACTGTGCATTTCGTCTAATGCAGGTTTTTCAGTAAATTCTAAGTTTTTCAGTGCAACTCACTCATATACAATGTACTACACTGTGCATTTCGTCTAATGCGGGTTTTTCAGTAAATTCTAAGTTTTTCAGTGCAACTCACTCATATACAATGTACTACACTGTGCATTTCGTCTAATGCGGGTTTTTCAGTAAATTCTAAGTTTTTCAGTGCAACTCACTCATATACAATGTACTACACTGTGCATTTCGTCTAATGCGGGTTTTTCAGTAAATTCTAAGTTTTTCAGTGCAACTCACTCATATACAATGTACTACACTGTGCATTTCGTCTAATGCGGGTTTTTCAGTAAATTCTAAGTTTTTCAGTGCAACTCACTCATATACAATGTACTACACTGTGCATTTCGTCTAATGCGGGTTTTTCAGTAAATTCTAAGTTTTTCAGTGCAACTCACTCATATACAATATACTACACTGTGCATTTCGTCTAATGCGGGTTTTTCAGTAAATTCTAAGAATTTTCAGTGCAACTCACTCATATACAATGTACTACACTGTGCATTTCGTCTAATGCGGGTTTTTCAGTAAATTCTAAGTTTTTCAGTGCAACTCACTCATATACTATGTACTACACTGTGCGTTTCTTAAATTCTAAGTTTTTCAGTGCAACTCACTCATATACTATGTACTACACTGTGCGTTTCTTATATTCTAAGTTTTTCAGTGCAACTCACTCATATACTATGTACTACACTGTGCGTTTCTTATATTCTAAGTTTTTCAGTGCAACTCACTCATATACTATGTACTACACTGTGCGTTTCTTATATTCTAAAGTTTTTCAGTGCAACTCACTCATATACTATGTACTACACTGTGCATTTCGTGTAATGCGGGTTTTTCAGTAAATTCTAAGTTTTTCAGTGCAACTCACTCATATACTATGTACTACACTGTGCGTTTCTTATATTCTAAGTTTTTCAGTGCAACTCACTCATATACTATGTACTACACTGTGCGTTTCTTATATTCTAAGTTTTTCAGTGCAACTCACTCATATACTATGTACTACACTGTGCGTTTCTTATATTCTAAGTTTTTCAGTGCAACTCACTCATATACTATGTACTACACTGTGCGTTTCTTATATTCTAAGTTTTTCAGTGCAACTCACTCATATACTATGTACTACACTGTGCATTTCGTGTAATGGGGGTTTTCAGTAAATTCTAAGTTTTTCAGTGCAACTCACTCATATACTATGTACTACACTGTGCGTTTCTTATATTCTAAGTTTTTCAGTGCAACTCACTCATATACTATGTACTACACTGTGCGTTTCTTATATTCTAAGTTTTTCAGTGCAACTCACTCATATACTATGTACTACACTGTGCGTTTCTTATATTCTAAGTTTTTCAGTGCAACTCACTCATATACTATGTACTACACTGTGCGTTTCTTATATTCTAAGTTTTTCAGTGCAACTCACTCATATACTATGTACTACACTGTGCGTTTCTTATATTCTAAGTTTTTCAGTGCAACTCACTCATATACTATGTACTACACTGTGCATTTCGTCTAATGCGGGTTTTTCAGTAAATTCTAAGTTTTCAGTGCAACTCACTCATATACTATGTACTACACTGTGCGTTTCTTAGTATTCTAAGTTTTTCAGTGCAACTCACTCATATACAATGTACTACACTGTGCATTTCGCCTAATGCGGGTTTTTCAGTAAATTCTAAGTTTTTCAGTGCAACTCACTCATATACAATGTACTACACTGTGCATTTCGTCTAATGCGGGTTTTTCAGTAAATTCTAAGTTTTTCAGTGCAACTCACTCATATACAATGTACTACACTGTGCATTTCGTCTAATGCGGGTTTTTCAGTAAATTCTAAGTTTTTCAGTGCAACTCACTCATATACAATGTACTACACTGTGCATTTCGTCTAATGCGGGTTTTTCAGTAAATTCTAAGTTTTTCAGTGCAACTCACTCATATACTATGTACTACACTGTGCATTTCGTCTAATGCGGGTTTTTCAGTAAATTCTAAGTTTTTCAGTGCAACTCACTCATATACAATGTACTACACTGTGCATTTCGTCTAATGCAGGGTTTTTCAGTAAATTCTAAGTTTTTCAGTGCAACTCACTCATATACAATGTACTACACTGTGCATTTCGTCTAATGCGGGTTTTTCAGTAAATTCTAAGTTTTTCAGTGCAACTCACTCATATACAATGTACTACACTGTGCATTTCGTCTAATGCGGGTTTTTCAGTAAATTCTAAGTTTTTCAGTGCAACTCACTCATATACAATGTACTACACTGTGCATTTCGTCTAATGCGGGTTTTTCAGTAAATTCTAAGTTTTTCAGTGCAACTCACTCATATACAATGTACTACACTGTGCATTTCGTCTAATGCGGGTTTTTCAGTAAATTCTAAGTTTTTCAGTGCAACTCACTCATATACAATGTACTACACTGTGCATTTCGTCTAATGCGGGTTTTTCAGTAAATTCTAAGTTTTTCAGTGCAACTCACTCATATACGATATACTACACTGTGCATTTCGTCTAATGCGGGTTTTTCAGTAAATTTTAAGTTTTTCAGTGCAACTCACTCATATACAATGTACTACACTGTGCATTTCGTCTAATGCGGGTTTTTCAGTAAATTCTAAGTTTTTCAGTGCAATTCACTCATATAATATGTACTACACTGTGCGTTTCTTATATTCTAAGTTTTTCAGTGCAACTCACTCATATACTATGTACTACACTGTGCGTTTCTTAAATTCTAAGTTTTTCAGTGCAACTCACTCATATACTATGTACTACACTGTGCGTTTCTTATATTCTAAGTTTTTCAGTGCAACTCACTCATATACTATGTACTACACTGTGCGTTTCTTATATTCTAAGTTTTTCAGTGCAACTCACTCATATACTATGTACTACACTGTGCGTTTCTTATATTCTAAGTTTTTCAGTGCAACTCACTCATATACTATGTACTACACTGTGCGTTTCTTATATTCTAAGTTTTTCAGTGCAACTCACTCATATACTATGTACTACACTGTGCATTTCGTGTAATGCGGGTTTTTCAGTAAATTCTAAGTTTTTCAGTGCAACTCACTCATATACTATGTACTACACTGTGCGTTTCTTATATTCTAAGTTTTTCAGTGCAACTCACTCATATACTATGTACTACACTGTGCGTTTCTTATATTCTAAGTTTTTCAGTGCAACTCACTCATATACTATGTACTACACTGTGCGTTTCTTATATTCTAAGTTTTTCAGTGCAACTCACTCATATACTATGTACTACACTGTGCGTTTCTTATATTCTAAGTTTTTCAGTGCAACTCACTCATATACTATGTACTACACTGTGCGTTTCTTATATTCTAAGTTTTTCAGTGCAACTCACTCATATACTATGTACTACACTGTGCATTTCGTCTAATGCGGGTTTTTCAGTAAATTCTAAGTTTTTCAGTGCAACTCACTCATATACTATGTACTACACTGTGCGTTTCTTATATTCTAAGTTTTTCAGTGCAACTCACTCATATACAATGTACTACACTGTGCATTTCGCCTAATGCGGGTTTTTCAGTAAATTCTAAGTTTTTCAGTGCAACTCACTCATATACAATGTACTACACTGTGCATTTCGTCTAATGCGGGTTTTTCAGTAAATTCTAAGTTTTTCAGTGCAACTCACTCATATACAATGTACTACACTGTGCATTTCGTCTAATGCGGGTTTTTCAGTAAATTCTAAGTTTTTCAGTGCAAACTCACTCATATACAATGTACTACACTGTGCATTTCGTCTAATGCGGGTTTTTCAGTAAATTCTAAGTTTTTCAGTGCAACTCACTCATATACTATGTACTACACTGTGCATTTCGTCTAATGCGGGTTTTTCAGTAAATTCTAAGTTTTTCAGTGCAACTCACTCATATACAATGTACTACACTGTGCATTTCGTCTAATGCAGGTTTTTCAGTAAATTCTAAGTTTTTCAGTGCAACTCACTCATATACAATGTACTACACTGTGCATTTCGTCTAATGCGGGTTTTTCAGTAAATTCTAAGTTTTTCAGTGCAACTCACTCATATACAATGTACTACACTGTGCATTTCGTCTAATGCGGGTTTTTCAGTAAATTCTAAGTTTTTCAGTGCAACTCACTCATATACAATGTACTACACTGTGCATTTCGTCTAATGCGGGTTTTTCAGTAAATTCTAAGTTTTTCAGTGCAACTCACTCATATACAATGTACTACACTGTGCATTTCGTCTAATGCGGGTTTTTCAGTAAATTCTAAGTTTTTCAGTGCAACTCACTCATATACAAGGTACTACACTGTGCATTTCGTCTAATGCGGGTTTTTCAGTAAATTCTAAGTTTTTCAGTGCAACTCACTCATATACGATATACTACACTGTGCATTTCGTCTAATGCGGGTTTTTCAGTAAATTTTAAGTTTTTCAGTGCAACTCACTCATATACAATGTACTACACTGTGCATTTCGTCTAATGCGGGTTTTTCAGTAAATTCTAAGTTTTTCAGTGCAATTCACTCATATAATATGTACTACACTGTGCGTTTCTTATATTCTAAGTTTTTCAGTGCAACTCACTCATATACTATGTACTACACTGTGCGTTTCTTAAATTCTAAGTTTTTCAGTGCAACTCACTCATATACTATGTACTACACTGTGCGTTTCTTATATTCTAAGTTTTTCAGTGCAACTCACTCATATACTATGTACTACACTGTGCGTTTCTTATATTCTAAGTTTTTCAGTGCAACTCACTCATATACTATGTACTACACTGTGCGTTTCTTATATTCTAAGTTTTTCAGTGCAACTCACTCATATACTATGTACTACACTGTGCGTTTCTTATATTCTAAGTTTTTCAGTGCAACTCACTCATATACTATGTACTACACTGTGCATTTCGTCTAATGCGGGTTTTTCAGTAAATTCTAAGTTTTTCAGTGCAACTCACTCATATACTATGTACTACACTGTGCGTTTCTTATATTCTAAGTTTTTCAGTGCAACTCACTCATATACTATGTACTACACTGTGCGTTTCTTATATTCTAAGTTTTTCAGTGCAACTCACTCATATACTATGTACTACACTGTGCGTTTCTTATATTCTAAGTTTTTCAGTGCAACTCACTCATATACTATGTACTACACTGTGCGTTTCTTATATTCTAAGTTTTTCAGTGCAACTCACTCATATACTATGTACTACACTGTGCGTTTCTTATATTCTAAGTTTTTCAGTGCAACTCACTCATATACTATGTACTACACTGTGCATTTCGTCTAATGCGGGTTTTTCAGTAAATTCTAAGTTTTTCAGTGCAACTCACTCATATACAATGTACTACACTGTGCATTTCGTCTAATGCAGGTTTTTCAGTAAATTCTAAGTTTTTCAGTGCAACTCACTCATATACAATGTACTACACTGTGCATTTCGTCTAATGCGGGTTTTTCAGTAAATTCTAAGTTTTTCAGTGCAACTCACTCATATACAATGTACTACACTGTGCATTTCGTCTAATGCGGGTTTTTCAGTAAATTCTAAGTTTTTCAGTGCAACTCACTCATATACAATGTACTACACTGTGCATTTCGTCTAATGCGGGTTTTTCAGTAAATTCTAAGTTTTTCAGTGCAACTCACTCATATACAATGTACTACACTGTGCATTTCGTCTAATGCGGGTTTTTCAGTAAATTCTAAGTTTTTCAGTGCAACTCACTCATATACAATGTACTACACTGTGCATTTCGTCTAATGCGGGTTTTTCAGTAAATTCTAAGTTTTTCAGTGCAACTCACTCATATACAATATACTACACTGTGCATTTCGTCTAATGCGGGTTTTTCAGTAAATTCTAAGTTTTTCAGTGCAACTCACTCATATACAATGTACTACACTGTGCATTTCGTCTAATGCGGGTTTTTCAGTAAATTCTAAGTTTTTCAGTGCAACTCACTCATATACTATGTACTACACTGTGCGTTTCTTAAATTCTAAGTTTTTCAGTGCAACTCACTCATATACTATGTACTACACTGTGCGTTTCTTATATTCTAAGTTTTTCAGTGCAACTCACTCATATACTATGTACTACACTGTGCGTTTCTTATATTCTAAGTTTTTCAGTGCAACTCACTCATATACTATGTACTACACTGTGCGTTTCTTATATTCTAAAAGTTTTTCAGTGCAACTCACTCATATACTATGTACTACACTGTGCATTTCGTGTAATGCGGGTTTTTCAGTAAATTCTAAGTTTTTCAGTGCAACTCACTCATATACTATGTACTACACTGTGCGTTTCTTATATTCTAAGTTTTTCAGTGCAACTCACTCATATACTATGTACTACACTGTGCGTTTCTTATATTCTAAGTTTTTCAGTGCAACTCACTCATATACTATGTACTACACTGTGCGTTTCTTATATTCTAAGTTTTTCAGTGCAACTCACTCATATACTATGTACTACACTGTGCGTTTCTTATATTCTAAGTTTTTCAGTGCAACTCACTCATATACTATGTACTACACTGTGCATTTCGTGTAATGCGGGTTTTTCAGTAAATTCTAAGTTTTTCAGTGCAACTCACTCATATACTATGTACTACACTGTGCGTTTCTTATATTCTAAGTTTTTCAGTGCAACTCACTCATATACTATGTACTACACTGTGCGTTTCTTATATTCTAAGTTTTTCAGTGCAACTCACTCATATACTATGTACTACACTGTGCGTTTCTTATATTCTAAGTTTTTCAGTGCAACTCACTCATATACTATGTACTACACTGTGCGTTTCTTATATTCTAAGTTTTTCAGTGCAACTCACTCATATACTATGTACTACACTGTGCGTTTCTTATATTCTAAGTTTTTCAGTGCAACTCACTCATATACTATGTACTACACTGTGCATTTCGTCTAATGCGGGTTTTTCAGTAAATTCTAAGTTTTTCAGTGCAACTCACTCATATACTATGTACTACACTGTGCATTTCGTCTAATGCGGGTTTTTCAGTAAATTCTAAGTTTTTCAGTGCAACTCACTCATATACTATGTACTACACTGTGCATTTCGTCTAATGCGGGTTTTTCAGTAAATTCTAAGTTTTTCAGTGCAACTCACTCATATACAATGTACTACACTGTGCATTTCGTCTAATGCGGGTTTTTCAGTAAATTCTAAGTTTTTCAGTGCAACTCACTCATATACAATGTACTACACTGTGCATTTCGTCTAATGCGGGTTTTTCAGTAAATTCTAAGTTTTTCAGTGCAACTCACTCATATACAATGTACTACACTGTGCATTTCGTCTAATGCGGGTTTTTCAGTAAATTCTAAGTTTTTCAGTGCAACTCACTCATATACAATGTACTACACTGTGCATTTCGTCTAATGCGGGTTTTTCAGTAAATTCTAAGTTTTTCAGTGCAACTCACTCATATACAATGTACTACACTGTGCATTTCGTCTAATGCGGGTTTTTCAGTAAATTCTAAGTTTTTCAGTGCAACTCACTCATATACAATGTACTACACTGTGCATTTCGTCTAATGCGGGTTTTTCAGTAAATTCTAAGTTTTTCAGTGCAACTCACTCATATACTATGTACTACACTGTGCATTTCGTCTAATGCGGGTTTTTCAGTAAATTCTAAGTTTTTCAGTGCAACTCACTCATATACTATGTACTACACTGTGCGTTTCTTATATTCTAAGTTTTTCAGTGCAACTCACTCATATAATATGTACTACACTGTGCGTTTCTTATATTCTAAGTTTTTCAGTGCAACTCACTCATATACTATGTACTACACTGTGCGTTTCTTATATTCTAAATTTTTCAGTGCAACTCACTCATATACTATGTACTACACTGTGCGTTTCTTATATTCTAAGTTTTTCAGTGCAACTCACTCATATACTATGTACTACACTGTGCATTTCGTGTAATGCGGGTTTTTCAGTAAATTCTAAGTTTTTCAGTGCAACTCACTCATATACTATGTACTACACTGTGCATTTCGTCTAATTCGGGTTTTTCAGTAAATTCTAAGTTTTTCAGTGCAACTCACTCATATACTATGTACTACACTGTGCATTTCCTCTAATGCGGGTTTTTCAGTAAATTCTAAGTTTTTCAGTGCAACTCACTCATATACAATGTACTATACTGTGCATTTCGTCTAATGCGTGTTTTTCAGTAAATTCTAAGTTTTTCAGTGCAACTCAATCATATACAATGTACTACACTGTGCATTTCGTCTAATGCGGGTTTTTCAGTAAATTCTAAGTTTTTCAGTGCAACTCACTCATATACAATGTACTACACTGTGCATTTCGTCTAATGCGGGTTTTTCAGTAAATTCTAAGTTTTTCAGTGCAACTCACTCATATACAATGTACTACACTGTGCATTTCGTCTAATGCGGGTTTTTCAGTAAATTCTAAGTTTTTCAGTGCAACTCACTCATATACTATGTACTACACTGTGCATTTCGTCTAATGCGGGTTTTTCAGTAAATTCTAAGTTTTTCAGTGCAACTCACTCATATACTATGTACTACACTGTGCGTTTCTTATATTCTAAGTTTTTCAGTGCAACTCACTCATATACTATGTACTACACTGTGCGTTTCTTATATTCTAAGTTTTTCAGTGCAACTCACTCATATACTATGTACTACACTGTGCGTTTCTTATATTCTAAGTTTTTCAGTGCAACTCACTCATATACTATGTACTACACTGTGCGTTTCTTATATTCTAAGTTTTTCAGTGCAACTCACTCATATACTATGTACTACACTGTGCGTTTCTTATATTCTAAGTTTTTCAGTGCAACTCACTCATATACTATGTACTACACTGTGCCTTTCGTCTAATGCGGGTTTTTCAGTAAATTCTAAGTTTTTCAGTGCAACTCACTCATATACTATGTACTACACTGTGCATTTCGTCTAATGCGGGTTTTTCAGTAAATTCTAAGTTTTTCAGTGCAACTCACTCATATACAATGTACTACACTGTGCATTTCGTCTAATGCGGGTTTTTCAGTAAATTCTAAGTTTTTCAGTGCAACTCACTCATATACAATGTACTACACTGTGCATTTCGTCTCATGCGGGTTTTTCAGTAAATTCTAAGTTTTTCAGTGCAACTCACTCATATACAATGTACTACACTGTGCATTTCGTCTAATGCGGGTTTTTCAGTAAATTCTAAGATATTCAGTGCAACTCACTCATATACAATGTTCTACACTGTGCATTTCGTCTAATGCGGGTTTTTCAGTAAATTCTAAGTTTTTCAGTGCAACTCACTCATATACAATGTACTACACTGTGCATTTCGTCTAATGCGGGTTTTTCAGTAAATTCTAAGTTTTTCAGTGCAACTCACTCATATACAATGTACTACACTGTGCATTTCGTCTAATGCGGGTTTTTCAGTAAATTCTAAGTTTTTCAGTGCAACTCACTCATATACTATGTACTACACTGTGCATTTCGTCTAATGCGGGTTTTTCAGTAAATTCTAAGTTTTTCAGTGCAACTCACTCATATACTATGTACTACACTGTGCGTTTCTTATATTCTAAGTTTTTCAGTGCAACTCACTCATATACTATGTACTACACTGTGCGTTTCTTATATTCTAAGTTTTTCAGTGCAACTCACTCATATACTATGTACTACACTGTGCGTTTCTTATATTCTAAGTTTTTCAGTGAAACTCACTCATATACTATGTACTACACTGTGCGTTTCTTATATTCTAAGTTTTTCAGTGCAACTCACTCATATACTATGTACTACACTGTGCGTTTCTTATATTCTAAGTTTTTCAGTGCAACTCACTCATATACTATGTACTACACTGTGCATTTCGTCTAATGCGGGTTTTTCAGTAAATTCTAAGTTTTTCAGTGCAACTCACTCATATACTATGTACTACACTGTGCATTTCGTCTAATGCGGGTTTTTCAGTAAATTCTAAGTTTTTCAGTGCAACTCACTCATATACAATGTACTACACTGTGCATTTCGTCTAATGCGGGTTTTTCAGTAAATTCTAAGTTTTTCAGTGCAACTCACTCATATACAATGTACTACACTGTGCATTTCGTCTAATGCGGGTTTTTCAGTAAATTCTAAGTTTTTCAGTGCAACTCACTCATATACAATGTACTACACTGTGCATTTCGTCTAATGCGGGTTTTTCAGTAAATTCTAAGTTTTTCAGTGCAACTCACTCATATACTATGTACTACACTGTGCATTTCGTCTAATGCGGGTTTTTCAGTAAATTCTAAGTTTTTCAGTGCAACTCACTCATATACTATGTACTACACTGTGCGTTTCTTATATTCTAAGTTTTTCAGTGCAACTCACTCATATACTATGTACTACACTGTGCGTTTCTTATATTCTAAGTTTTTCAGTGCAACTCACTCATATACTATGTACTACACTGTGCGTTTCTTATATTCTAAGTTTTTCAGTGCAACTCACTCATATACTATGTACTACACTGTGCGTTTCTTATATTCTAAGTTTTTCAGTGCAACTCACTCATATACTATGTACTACACTGTGCGTTTCTTATATTCTAAGTTTTTCAGTGCAACTCACTCATATACTATGTACTACACTGTGCATTTCGTCTAATGCGGGTTTTTCAGTAAATTCTAAGTTTTTTAGTGCAACTCACTCATATACTATGTACTACACTGTGCATTTCGTCTAATGCGGGTTTTTCAGTAAATTCTAAGTTTTTCAGTGCAACTCACTCATATACAATGTACTACACTGTGCATTTCGTCTAATGCGGGTTTTTCAGTAAATTCTAAGTTTTTCAGTGCAACTCACTCATATACAATGTACTACACTGTGCATTTCGTCTAATGCGGGTTTTTCAGTAAATTCTAAGTTTTTCAGTGCAACTCACTCATATACAATGTACTACACTGTGCATTTCGTCTAATGCGGGTTTTTCTGTAAATTCTAAGTTTTTCAGTGCAACTCACTCATATACAATGTACTACACTGTGCATTTCGTCTAATGCGGGTTTTTCAGTAAATTCTAAGTTTTTCAGTGCAACTCACTCATATACAATGTACTACACTGTGCATTTCGTCTAATGCGGGTTTTTCTGTAAATTCTAAGTTTTTCAGTGCAACTCACTCATATACAATGTACTACACTGTGCATTTCGTCTAATGCGGGTTTTTCAGTAAATTCTAAGTTTTTCAGTGCAACTCACTCATATACTATGTACTACACTGTGCATTTCGTCTAATGCGGGTTTTTCAGTAAATTCTAAGTTTTTCAGTGCAACTTACTCATATACAATGTACTACACTGTACATTTCGTCTAATGCAGGTTTTTCAGTAAATTCTAAGTTTTTCAGTGCAACTCACTCATATACAATGTACTACACTGTGCATTTCGTCTAATGCGGGTTTTTCAGTAAATTCTAAGTTTTTCAGTGCAACTCACTCATATACAATTTACTACACTGTGCATTTCGTCTAATGCGGGTTTTTCAGTAAATTCTAAGTTTTTCAGTGCAACTCACTCATATACAATGTACTACACTGTGCATTTCGCCTAATGCGGGTTTTTCAGTAAATTCTAAGTTTTTCAGTGCAACTCACTCATACAATGTACTACACTGTGCATTTCGTCTAATGCGGGTTTTTCAGTAAATTCTAAGTTTTTCAGTGCAACTCACTCATATACAATGTACTACACTGTGCATTTCGTCTAATGCGGGTTTTTCAGTAAATTCTAAGTTTTTCAGTGCAACTCACTCATATACAATATACTACACTGTGCATTTCGTCTAATGCGGGTTTTTCAGTAAATTCTAAGTTTTTCAGTGCAACTCACTCATATACAATGTACTACACTGTGCATTTCGTCTAATGCGGGTTTTTCAGTAAATTCTAAGTTTTTCAGTGCAACTCACTCATATACAATGTACTACACTGTGCATTTCGTCTAATGCGGGTTTTTCAGTAAATTCTAAGTTTTTCAGTGCAACTCACTCATATACAATGTACTACACTGTGCATTTCGTCTAATGCGGGTTTTTCAATAAATTCTAAGTTTTTCAGTGCAACTCACTCATATACAATGTACTACACTGTGCATTTCGTCTAATGCGGGTTTTTCAGTAAATTCTAAGTTTTTCAGTGCAACTCACTCATATACAATGTACTACACTGTGCATTTCGTCTAATGCGGGTTTTTCAGTAAATTCTAAGTTTTTCAGTGCAACTCACTCATATACAATGTACTACACTGTGCATTTCGTCTAATGCGGGTTTTTCAGTAAATTCTAAGTTTTTCAGTGCAACTCACTCATATACTATGTACTACACTGTGCATTTCGTCTAATGCGGGTTTTTCAGTAAATTCTAAGTTTTTCAGTGCAACTCACTCATATACTATGTACTACACTGTGCGTTTCTTATATTCTAAGTTTTTCAGTGCAACTCACTCATATACTATGTACTACACTGTGCGTTTCTTATATTCTAAGTTTTTCAGTGCAACTCACTCATATACTATGTACTACACTGTGCGTTTCTTATATTCTAAGTTTTTCAGTGCAACTCACTCATATACTATGTACTACACTGTGCGTTTCTTATATTCTAAGTTTTTCAGTGCAACTCACTCATATACTATGTACTACACTGTGCGTTTCTTATATTCTAAATTTTTCAGTGCAACTCACTCATATACTATGTACTACACTGTGCATTTCGTCTAATGCGGGTTTTTCAGTAAATTCTAAGTTTTTCAGTGCAACTCACTCATATACTATGTACTACACTGTGCATTTGGTCTAATGCGGGTTTTTCAGTAAATTCTAAGTTTTTCAGTGCAACTCACTCATATACTATGTACTACACTGTGCATTTCGTCTAATGCGGGTTTTTCAGTAAATTCTAAGTTTTTCAGTGCAACTCACTCATATACAATGTACTACACTGTGCATTTCGTCTAATGCGGGTTTTTCAGTAAATTCTAAGTTTTTCAGTGCAACTCACTCATATACAATGTACTACACTGTGCATTTCGTCTAATGCGAGTTTTTCAGTAAATTCTAAGTTTTTTAGTGCAACCCACTCATATACAATGTACTACACTGTGCATTTCGTCTAATGCGGGTTTTTCAGTAAATTCTAAGATATTCAGTGCAACTCACTCATATACAATGTTCTACACTGTGCATTTCGTCTAATGCGGGTTTTTCAGTAAATTCTAAGTTTTTCAGTGCAACTCACTCATATACAATGTACTACACTGTGCATTTCGTCTAATGCGGGTTTTTCAGTAAATTCTAAGTTTTTCAGTGCAACTCACTCATATACAATGTACTACACTGTGCTTTTCGTCTAATGCGGGTTTTTCAGTAAATTCTAAGTTTTTCAGTGCAACTCACTCATATACTATGTACTACACTGTGCATTTCGTCTAATGCGGGTTTTTCAGTAAATTCTAAGTTTTTCAGTGCAACTCACTCATATTCAATGTACTACACTGTGCATTTCGTCTAATGCGGGTTTTTCAGTAAATTCTAAGTTTTTCAGTGCAACTCACTCATATACTATGTACTACACTGTGCATTTCGTCTAATGCGGGTTTTTCAGTAAATTCTAAGTTTTTCAGTGCAACTTACTCATATACAATGTACTACACTGTACATTTCGTCTAATGCAGGTTTTTCAGTAAATTCTAAGTTTTTCAGTGCAACTCACTCATATACAATGTACTACACTGTGCATTTCGTCTAATGCGGGTTTTTCAGTAAATTCTAAGTTTTTCAGTGCAACTCACTCATATACAATTTACTACACTGTGCATTTCGTCTAATGCGGGTTTTTCAGTAAATTCTAAGTTTTTCAGTGCAACTCACTCATATACAATGTACTACACTGTGCATTTCGCCTAATGCGGGTTTTTCAGTAAATTCTAAGTTTTTCAGTGCAACTCACTCATACAATGTACTACACTGTGCATTTCGTCTAATGCGGGTTTTTCAGTAAATTCTAAGTTTTTCAGTGCAACTCACTCATATACAATGTACTACACTGTGCATTTCGTCTAATGCGGGTTTTTCAGTAAATTCTAAGTTTTTCAGTGCAACTCACTCATATACAATATACTACACTGTGCATTTCGTCTAATGCGGGTTTTTCAGTAAATTCTAAGTTTTTCAGTGCAACTCACTCATATACAATGTACTACACTGTGCATTTCGTCTAATGCAGGTTTTTCAGTAAATTCTAAGTTTTTCAGTGCAACTCACTCATATACAATGTACTACACTGTGCATTTCGTCTAATGCGGGTTTTTCAGTAAATTCTAAGTTTTTCAGTGCAACTCACTCATATACAATGTACTACACTGTGCATTTCGTCTAATGCGGGTTTTTCAATAAATTCTAAGTTTTTCAGTGCAACTCACTCATATACAATGTACTACACTGTGCATTTCGTCTAATGCGGGTTTTTCAGTAAATTCTAAGTTTTTCAGTGCAACTCACTCATATACAATGTACTACACTGTGCATTTCGTCTAATGCGGGTTTTTCAGTAAATTCTAAGTTTTTCAGTGCAACTCACTCATATACAATGTACTACACTGTGCATTTCGTCTAATGCGGGTTTTTCAGTAAATTCTAAGTTTTTCAGTGCAACTCACTCATATACTATGTACTACACTGTGCATTTCGTCTAATGCGGGTTTTTCAGTAAATTCTAAGTTTTTCAGTGCAACTCACTCATATACTATGTACTACACTGTGCGTTTCTTATATTCTAAGTTTTTCAGTGCAACTCACTCATATACTATGTACTACACTGTGCGTTTCTTATATTCTAAGTTTTTCAGTGCAACTCACTCATATACTATGTACTACACTGTGCGTTTCTTATATTCTAAGTTTTTCAGTGCAACTCACTCATATACTATGTACTACACTGTGCGTTTCTTATATTCTAAGTTTTTCAGTGCAACTCACTCATATACTATGTACTACACTGTGCGTTTCTTATATTCTAAATTTTTCAGTGCAACTCACTCATATACTATGTACTACACTGTGCATTTCGTCTAATGCGGGTTTTTCAGTAAATTCTAAGTTTTTCAGTGCAACTCACTCATATACTATGTACTACACTGTGCATTTCATCTAATGCGGGTTTTTCAGTAAATTCTAATTTTTTCAGTGCAACTCACTCATATACTATGTACTACACTGTGCATTTCGTCTAATGCGGGTTTTTCAGTAAATTCTAAGTTTTTCAGTGCAACTCACTCATATACAATGTACTACACTGTGCATTTCGTCTAATGCGGGTTTTTCAGTAAATTCTAAGTTTTTCAGTGCAACTCACTCATATACAATGTACTACACTGTGCATTTCGTCTAATGCGAGTTTTTCAGTAAATTCTAAGTTTTTCAGTGCAACCAACTCATATACAATGTACTACACTGTGCATTTCGTCTAATGCGGGTTTTTCAGTAAATTCTAAGATATTCAGTGCAACTCACTCATATACAATGTTCTACACTGTGCATTTCGTCTAATGCGGGTTTTTCAGTAAATTCTAAGTTTTTCAGTGCAACTCACTCATATACAATGTACTACACTGTGCATTTCGTCTAATGCGGGTTTTTCAGTAAATTCTAAGTTTTTCAGTGCAACTCACTCATATACAATGTACTACACTGTGCATTTCGTCTAATGCGGGTTTTTCAGTAAATTCTAAGTTTTTCAGTGCAACTCACTCATATACTATGTACTACACTGTGCATTTCGTCTAATGCGGGTTTTTCAGTAAATTCTAAGTTTTTCAGTGCAACTCACTCATATACTATGTACTACACTGTGCGTTTCTTATATTCTAAGTTTTTCAGTGCAACTCACTCATATACTATGTACTACACTGTGCGTTTCTTATATTCTAAGTTTTTCAGTGCAACTCACTCATATACTATGTACTACACTGTGCGTTTCTTATATTCTAAGTTTTTCAGTGCAACTCACTCATATACTATGTACTACACTGTGCGTTTCTTATATTCTAAGTTTTTCAGTGCAACTCACTCATATACTATGTACTACACTGTGCGTTTCTTATATTCTAAATTTTTCAGTGCAACTCACTCATATACTATGTACTACACTGTGCATTTCGTCTAATGCGAGTTTTTCAGTAAATTCTAAGTTTTTCAGTGCAACTCACTCATATACTATGTACTACACTGTGCATTTCGTCTAATGCGGGTTTTTCAGTAAATTCTAAGTTTTTCAGTGCAACTCACTCATATACTATGTACTACACTGTGCATTTCGTCTAATGCGGGTTTTTCAGTAAATTCTAAGTTTTTCAGTGCAACTCACTCATATACTATGTACTACACTGTGCATTTCGTCTAATGCGGGTTTTTCAGTAAATTCTAAGTTTTTCAGTGCAACTCACTCATATACAATGTACTACACTGTGCATTTCGTCTAATGCGAGTTTTTCAGTAAATTCTAAGTTTTTCAGTGCAACCCACTCATATACAATGTACTACACTGTGCATTTCGTCTAATGCGGGTTTTTCAGTAAATTCTAAGATATTCAGTGCAACTCACTCATATACAATGTTCTACACTGTGCATTTCGTCTAATGCGGGTTTTTCAGTAAATTCTAAGTTTTTCAGTGCAACTCACTCATATACAATGTACTACACTGTGCATTTCGTCTAATGCGGGTTTTTCAGTAAATTCTAAGTTTTTCAGTGCAACTCACTCATATACAATGTACTACACTGTGCATTTCGTCTAATGCGGGTTTTTCAGTAAATTCTAAGTTTTTCAGTGCAACTCACTCATATACTATGTACTACACTGTGCATTTCGTCTAATGCGGGTTTTTCAGTAAATTCTAAGTTTTTCAGTGCAACTCACTCATATACTATGTACTACACTGTGCATTTCGTCTAATGCGGGTTTTTCAGTAAATTCTAAGTTTTTCAGTGCAACTCACTCATATACTATGTACTACACTGTGCATTTCGTCTAATGCGGGTTTTTCAGTAAATTCTAAGTTTTTCAGTGCAACTCACTCATATACAATGTACTACACTGTGCATTTCGTCTAATGCGAGTTTTTCAGTAAATTCTAAGTTTTTCAGTGCAACCCACTCATATACAATGTACTACACTGTGCATTTCGTCTAATGCGGGTTTTTCAGTAAATTCTAAGATATTCAGTGCAACTCACTCATATACAATGTTCTACACTGTGCATTTCGTCTAATGCGGGTTTTTCAGTAAATTCTAAGTTTTTCAGTGCAACTCACTCATATACAATGTACTACACTGTGCATTTCGTCTAATGCGGGTTTTTCAGTAAATTCTAAGTTTTTCAGTGCAACTCACTCATATACAATGTACTACACTGTGCATTTCGTCTAATGCGGGTTTTTCAGTAAATTCTAAGTTTTTCAGTGCAACTCACTCATATACTATGTACTACACTGTGCATTTCGTCTAATGCGGGTTTTTCAGTAAATTCTAAGTTTTTCAGTGCAACTCACTCATATACTATGTACTACACTGTGCGTTTCTTATATTCTAAGTTTTTCAGTGCAACTCACTCATATACTATGTACTACACTGTGCGTTTCTTATATTCTAAGTTTTTCAGTGCAACTCACTCATATACTATGTACTACACTGTGCGTTTCTTATATTCTAAGTTTTTCAGTGCAACTCACTCATATACTATGTACTACACTGTGCGTTTCTTATATTCTAAGTTTTTCAGTGCAACTCACTCATATACTATGTACTACACTGTGCGTTTCTTATATTCTAAGTTTTTCAGTGCAACTCACTCATATACTATGTACTACACTGTGCATTTCGTCTAATGCGGGTTTTTCAGTAAATTCTAAGTTTTTCAGTGCAACTCACTCATATACTATGTACTACACTGTGCATTTCGTCTAATGCGGGTTTTTCAGTAAATTCTAAGTTTTTCAGTGCAACTCACTCATATACTATGTACTACACTGTGCATTTCGTGTAATGCGGGTTTTTCAGTAAATTCTAAGTTTTTCAGTGCAACTCACTCATATACAATGTACTACACTGTGCATTTCGTCTAATGCGGGTTTTTCAGTAAATTCTAAGTTTTTCAGTGCAACTCACTCATATACAATGTACTACACTGTGCATTTCGTCTAATGCGAGTTTTTCAGTAAATTCTAAGTTTTTCAGTGCAACCCACTCATATACAATGTACTACACTGTGCATTTCGTCTAATGCGGGTTTTTCAGTAAATTCTAAGATATTCAGTGCAACTCACTCATATACAATGTTCTACACTGTGCATTTCGTCTAATGCGGGTTTTTCAGTAAATTCTAAGTTTTTCAGTGCAACTCACTCATATACAATGTACTACACTGTGCATTTCGTCTAATGCGGGTTTTTCAGTAAATTCTAAGTTTTTCAGTGCAACTCACTCATATACTATGTACTACACTGTGCATTTCGTCTAATGCGGGTTTTTCAGTAAATTCTAAGTTTTTCAGTGCAACTCACTCATATACTATGTACTACACTGTGCGTTTCTTATATTCTAAGTTTTCAGTGCAACTCACTCATATACTATGTACTACACTGTGCGTTTATTATATTCTAAGTTTTTCAGTGCAACTCACTCATATACTATGTACTACACTGTGCGTTTCTTATATTCTAAGTTTTTCAGTGCAACTCACTCATATACTATGTACTACACTGTGCGTTTCTTATATTCTAAGTTTTTCAGTGCAACTCACTCATATACTATGTACTACACTGTGCGTTTCTTATATACTAAGTTTTTCAGTGCAACTCACTCATATACAATGTACTACACTGTGCATTTCGTCTAATGCGGGTTTTTCAGTAAATACTAAGTTTTTCAGTGCAACTCACTCATATACTATGTACTACACTGTGCATTTCGTCTAATGCGGGTTTTTCAGTAAATTCTAAGTTTTTCAGTGCAACTCACTCATATACAATGTACCACACTGTGCATTTCATCTAATGCGGGTTTTTCAGTAAATTCTAAGTTTTTCAGTGCAACTCACTCATATACAATGTACTACACTGTGCATTTCGTCTAATGCCGGTTTTTCAGTAAATTCTAAGTTTTTCAGTGCAACTCACTCATATACTATGTACTACACTGTGCATTTCGTCTAATGCGGGTTTTTCAGTAAATTCTAAGTTTTTCAGTGCAACTCACTCATATACTATGTACTACACTGTGCGTTTCTTATATTCTAAGTTTTTCAGTGCAACTCACTCATATACTATGTACTACACTGTGCGTTTCTTATATTCTAAGTTTTTCAGTGCAACTCACTCATATACTATGTACTACACTGTGAGTTTCTTATATTCTAAGTTTTTCAGTGCAACTCACTCATATACTATGTACTACACTGTGCATTTCGTCTAATGCGGGTTTTTCAGTAAATTCTAAGTTTTTCAGTGCAACTCACTCATATACTATGTACTACACTGTGCATTTCGTCTAATGCGAGTTTTTCAGTAAATTCTAAGTTTTTCAGTGCAACTCACTCATATACTATGTACTACACTGTGCATTTCGTCTAATGCGGGTTTTTCAGTAAATTCTAAGTTTTTCAGTGCAACTCACTCATATACAATGTACTACACTGTGCATTTCGTCTAATGCGGGTTTTTCAGTAAATTCTAAGTTTTTCAGTGCAACTCACTCATATACAATGTACTACACTGTGCATTTCGTCTAATGCGAGTTTTTCAGTAAATTCTAAGTTTTTCAGTGCAACCCACTCATATACAATGTACTACACTGTGCATTTCGTCTAATGCGGGTTTTTCAGTAAATTCTAAGAAATCAGTGCAACTCACTCATATACAATGTTCTACACTGTGCATTTCGTCTAATGCGGGTTTTTCAGTAAATTCTAAGTTTTTCAGTGCAACTCACTCATATACAATGTACTACACTGTGCATTTCGTCTAATGCGGGTTTTTCAGTAAATTCTAAGTTTTTCAGTGCAACTCACTCATATACTATGTACTACACTGTGCGTTTCTTATATTCTAAGTTTTTCAGTGCAACTCACTCATATACTATGTACTACACTGTGCGTTTCTTATATTCTAAGTTTTTCAGTGCAACTCACTCATATACTATGTACTACACTGTGCGTTTCTTATATTCTAAGTTTTTCAGTGCAACTCACTCATATACAATGTACTACACTGTGCATTTCGTCTAATGCGGGTTTTTCAGTAAATTCTAAGTTTTTCAGTGCAACTCACTCATATACTATGTACTACACTGTGCATTTCGTCTAATGCGGGTTTTTCAGTAAATTCTAAGTTTTTCAGTGCAACTCACTCATATACAATGTACTACACTGTGCATTTCGTCTAATGCGGGTTTTTCAGTAAATTCTAAGTTTTTCAGTGCAACTCACTCATATACTATGTACTACACTGTGCGTTTCTTATATTCTAAGTTTTTCAGTGCAACTCACTCATATACTATGTACTACACTGTGCGTTTCTTATATTCTAAGTTTTTCAGTGCAACTCACTCATATACTATGTACTACACTGTGCGTTTCTTATATTCTAAGTTTTTCAGTGCAACTCACTCATATACTATGTACTACACTGTGCGTTTCTTATATTCTAAGTTTTTCAGTGCAACTCACTCATATACTATGTACTACACTGTGCGTTTCTTATATTCTAAGTTTTTCAGTGCAACTCACTCATATACTATGTACTACACTGTGCATTTCGTCTAATGCGGGTTTTTCAGTAAATTCTAAGTTTTTCAGTGCAACTCACTCATATACAATGTACTACACTGTGCATTTCGTCTAATGCGGGTTTTTCAGTAAATTCTAAGTTTTTCAGTGTAACTCACTCATATACTATGTACTACACTGTGCATTTCGTCTAATGCGGGTTTTTCAGTAAATTCTAAGTTTTTCAGTGCAACTCACTCATATACAATGTACTACACTGTGCATTTCGCCTAATGCGGGTTTTTCTGTAAATTCTAAGTTTTTAAGTGCAACTCACTCATATACAATGTACTACACTGTGCATTTTGTCTAATGCGGGTTTTTCAGTAAATTCTAAGTTTTTCAGTGCAACTCACTCATATACTATGTACTACACTGTGCATTTCGTCTAATGCGGGTTTTTCAGTAAATTCTAAGTTTTTCAGTGCAACTCACTCATATACTATGTACTACACTGTGCATTTCGTCTAATGCGGGTTTTTCAGTAAATTCTAAGTTTTTCAGTGAAACACACTCATATACAATGTACTACACTGTGCATTTCGTCTAATGCGGGTTTTTCAGTAAATTCTAAGTTTTTCAGTGCAACTCACTCATATACAATGTACTACACTGTGCATTTCGTCTAATGTGGGTTTTTCAGTAAATTCTAAGTTTTTCAGTGCAACTCACTCATATACAATGTACTACACTGTGCATTTCGTCTAATGCGGGTTTTTCAGTAAATTCTAAGATATTCAGTGCAACTCACTCATATACAATGTTCTACACTGTGCATTTCGTCTAATGCGGGTTTTTCAGTAAATTCTAAGTTTTTCAGTGCAACTCACTCATATACTATGTACTACACTGTGCATTTCGTCTAATGCGGGTTTTTCAGTAAATTCTAAGTTTTTCAGTGCAACTCACTCATATACTATGTACTACACTGTGCGTTTCTTATATTCTAAGTTTTTCAGTGCAACTCACTCATATACTATGTACTACACTGTGCGTTTATTATATTCTAAGTTTTTCAGTGCAACTCACTCATATACTATGTACTACACTGTGCGTTTCTTATATTCTAAGTTTTTCAGTGCAACTCACTCATATACTATGTACTACACTGTGCGTTTCTTATATTCTAAGTTTTTCAGTGCAACTCACTCATATACTATGTACTACACTGTGCATTTCGTCTAATGCGGGTTTTTCTGTAAATTCTAAGTTTTTCAGTGCAACTCACTCATATACTATGTACTACACTGTGCGTTTCTTATATTCTAAGTTTTTCAGTGCAACTCACTCATATACTATGTACTACACTGTGCGTTTCTTATATTCTAAGTTTTTCAGTGCAACTCACTCATATACTATGTACTACACTGTGCGTTTCTTATATTCTAAGTTTTTCAGTGCAACTCACTCATATACTATGTACTACACTGTGCGTTTCTTATATTCTAAGTTTTTCAGTGCAACTCACTCATATACTATGTACTACACTGTGCGTTTCTTATATTCTAAGTTTTTCAGTGCAACTCACTCATATACTATGTACTACACTGTGCATTTCGTCTAATGCGGGTTTTTCAGTAAATTCTAAGTTTTTCAGTGCAACTCACTCATATACAATGTACTACACTGTGCATTTCGTCTAATGCGGGTTTTTCAGTAAATTCTAAGTTTTTCAGTGCAACTCACTCATATACTATGTACTACACTGTGCATTTCGTCTAATGCGGGTTTTTCAGTAAATTCTAAGTTTTTCAGTGCAACTCACTCATATACTATGTACTACACTGTGCATTTCGTCTAATGCGGGTTTTTCAGTAAATTCTAAGTTTTTCAGTGCAACTCACTCATATACTATGTACTACACTGTGCATTTCGTCTAATGCGGGTTTTTCAGTAAATTCTAAGTTTTTCAGTGCAACTCACTCATATACAATGTACTACACTGTGCATTTCGTCTAATGCGGGTTTTTCAGTAAATTCTAAGTTTTTCATGCAACTCACTCATATACAATGTACTACACTGTGCATTTCGTCTAATGTGGGTTTTTCAGTAAATTCTAAGTTTTTCAGTGCAACTCACTCATATACAATGTACTACACTGTGCATTTCGTCTAATGCGGGTTTTTCAGTAAATTCTAAGATATTCAGTGCAACTCACTCATATACAATGTTCTACACTGTGCATTTCGTCTAATGCGGGTTTTTCAGTAAATTCTAAGTTTTTCAGTGCAACTCACTCATATACAATGTACTACACTGTGCATTTCGTCTAATGCGGGTTTTTCAGTAAATTCTAAGTTTTTCAGTGCAACTCACTCATATACTATGTACTACACTGTGCATTTCGTCTAATGCGGGTTTTTCAGTAAATTCTAAGTTTTTCAGTGCAACTCACTCATATACTATGTACTACACTGTGCGTTTCTTATATTCTAAGTTTTTCAGTGCAACTCACTCATATACTATGTACTACACTGTGCGTTTATTATATTCTAAGTTTTTCAGTGCAACTCACTCATATACTATGTACTACACTGTGCGTTTCTTATATTCTAAGTTTTTCAGTGCAACTCACTCATATACTATGTACTACACTGTGCGTTTCTTATATTCTAAGTTTTTCAGTGCAACTCACTCATATACTATGTACTACACTGTGCGTTTCTTATATTCTAAGTTTTTCAGTGCAACTCACTCATATACAATGTACTACACTGTGCATTTCGTCTAATGCGGGTTTTTCAGTAAATTCTAAGTTTTTCAGTGCAACTCACTCATATACTATGTACTACACTGTGCATTTCGTCTAATGCGGGTTTTTCAGTAAATTCTAAGTTTTTCAGTGCAACTCACTCATATACAATGTACTACACTGTGCATTTCATCTAATGCGGGTTTTTCAGTAAATTCTAAGTTTTTCAGTGCAACTCACTCATATACAATGTACTACACTGTGCATTTCGTGTAATGCGGGTTTTTCAGTAAATTCTAAGTTTTTCAGTGCAACTCACTCATATACTATGTACTACACTGTGCGTTTCTTATATTCTAAGTTTTTCAGTGCAACTCACTCATATACTATGTACTACACTGTGCGTTTCTTATATTCTAAGTTTTTCAGTGCAACTCACTCATATACTATGTACTACACTGTGCGTTTCTTATATTCTAAGTTTTTCAGTGCAACTCACTCATATACTATGTACTACACTGTGCGTTTCTTATATTCTAAGTTTTTCAGTGCAACTCACTCATATACTATGTACTACACTGTGCGTTTCTTATATTCTAAGTTTTTCAGTGCAACTCACTCATATACTATGTACTACACTGTGCATTTCGTCTAATGCGGGTTTTTCAGTAAATTCTAAGTTTTTCAGTGCAACTCACTCATATACAATGTACTACACTGTGCATTTCGTCTAATGCGGGTTTTTCAGTAAATTCTAAGTTTTTCAGTGCAACTCACTCATATACTATGTACTACACTGTGCATTTCGTCTAATGCGGGTTTTTCAGTAAATTCTAAGTTTTTCAGTGCAACTCACTCATATACAATGTACTACACTGTGCATTTCGCCTAATGCGGGTTTTTCTGTAAATTCTAAGTTTTTCAGTGCAACTCACTCATATACAATGTACTACACTGTGCATTTCGTCTAATGCGGGTTTTTCAGTAAATTCTAAGTTTTTCAGTGCAACTCACTCATATACTATGTACTACACTGTGCATTTCGTCTAATGCGGGTTTTTCAGTAAATTCTAAGTTTTTCAGTGCAACTCACTCATATACTATGTACTACACTGTGCATTTCGTCTAATGCGGGTTTTTCAGTAAATTCTAAGTTTTTCAGTGCAACTCACTCATATACAATGTACTACACTGTGCATTTCGTCTAATGCGGGTTTTTCAGTAAATTCTAAGTTTTTCAGTGCAACTCACTCATATACTATGTACTACACTGTGCATTTCGTCTAATGCGGGTTTTTCAGTAAATTCTAAGTTTTTCAGTGCAACTCACTCATATACTATGTACTACACTGTGCATTTCGTCTAATGCGGGTTTTTCAGTAAATTCTAAGTTTTTCAGTGCAACTCACTCATATACTATGTACTACACTGTGCATTTCGTCTAATGCGGGTTTTTCAGTAAATTCTAAGTTTTTCAGTGCAACTCACTCATATACAATGTACTACACTGTGCATTTCGTCTAATGCGGGTTTTTCAGTAAATTCTAAGTTTTTCATGCAACTCACTCATATACAATGTACTACACTGTGCATTTCGTCTAATGTGGGTTTTTCAGTAAATTCTAAGTTTTTCAGTGCAACTCACTCATATACAATGTACTACACTGTGCATTTCGTCTAATGCGGGTTTTTCAGTAAATTCTAAGATATTCAGTGCAACTCACTCATATACAATGTTCTACACTGTGCATTTCGTCTAATGCGGGTTTTTCAGTAAATTCTAAGTTTTTCAGTGCAACTCACTCATATACAATGTACTACACTGTGCATTTCGTCTAATGCGGGTTTTTCAGTAAATTCTAAGTTTTTCAGTGCAACTCACTCATATACTATGTACTACACTGTGCATTTCGTCTAATGCGGGTTTTTCAGTAAATTCTAAGTTTTTCAGTGCAACTCACTCATATACTATGTACTACACTGTGCGTTTCTTATATTCTAAGTTTTTCAGTGCAACTCACTCATATACTATGTACTACACTGTGCGTTTATTATATTCTAAGTTTTTCAGTGCAACTCACTCATATACTATGTACTACACTGTGCGTTTCTTATATTCTAAGTTTTTCAGTGCAACTCACTCATATACTATGTACTACACTGTGCGTTTCTTATATTCTAAGTTTTTCAGTGCAACTCACTCATATACTATGTACTACACTGTGCGTTTCTTATATTCTAAGTTTTTCAGTGCAACTCACTCATATACAATGTACTACACTGTGCATTTCGTCTAATGCGGGTTTTTCAGTAAATTCTAAGTTTTTCAGTGCAACTCACTCATATACTATGTACTACACTGTGCATTTCGTCTAATGCGGGTTTTTCAGTAAATTCTAAGTTTTTCAGTGCAACTCACTCATATACAATGTACTACACTGTGCATTTCATCTAATGCGGGTTTTTCAGTAAATTCTAAGTTTTTCAGTGCAACTCACTCATATACAATGTACTACACTGTGCATTTCGTGTAATGCGGGTTTTTCAGTAAATTCTAAGTTTTTCAGTGCAACTCACTCATATACTATGTACTACACTGTGCGTTTCTTATATTCTAAGTTTTTCAGTGCAACTCACTCATATACTATGTACTACACTGTGCGTTTCTTATATTCTAAGTTTTTCAGTGCAACTCACTCATATACTATGTACTACACTGTGCGTTTCTTATATTCTAAGTTTTTCAGTGCAACTCACTCATATACTATGTACTACACTGTGCGTTTCTTATATTCTAAGTTTTTCAGTGCAACTCACTCATATACTATGTACTACACTGTGCGTTTCTTATATTCTAAGTTTTTCAGTGCAACTCACTCATATACTATGTACTACACTGTGCATTTCGTCTAATGCGGGTTTTTCAGTAAATTCTAAGTTTTTCAGTGCAACTCACTCATATACAATGTACTACACTGTGCATTTCGTCTAATGCGGGTTTTTCAGTAAATTCTAAGTTTTTCAGTGCAACTCACTCATATACTATGTACTACACTGTGCATTTCGTCTAATGCGGGTTTTTCAGTAAATTCTAAGTTTTTCAGTGCAACTCACTCATATACAATGTACTACACTGTGCATTTCGCCTAATGCGGGTTTTTCTGTAAATTCTAAGTTTTTCAGTGCAACTCACTCATATACAATGTACTACACTGTGCATTTCGTCTAATGCGGGTTTTTCAGTAAATTCTAAGTTTTTCAGTGCAACTCACTCATATACTATGTACTACACTGTGCATTTCGTCTAATGCGGGTTTTTCAGTAAATTCTAAGTTTTTCAGTGCAACTCACTCATATACTATGTACTACACTGTGCATTTCGTCTAATGCGGGTTTTTCAGTAAATTCTAAGTTTTTCAGTGCAACTCACTCATATACAATGTACTACACTGTGCATTTCGTCTAATGCGGGTTTTTCAGTAAATTCTAAGTTTTTCAGTGCAACTCACTCATATACAATGTACTACACTGTGCATTTCGTCTAATGCGGGTTTTTCAGTAAATTCTAAGTTTTTCAGTGCAACTCACTCATATACAATGTACTACACTGTGCATTTCGTCTAATGCGGGTTTTTCAGTAAATTCTAAGATATTCAGTGCAACTCACTCATATACAATGTTCTACACTGTGCATTTCGTCTAATGCGGGTTTTTCAGTAAATTCTAAGTTTTTCAGTGCAACTCACTCATATACTATGTACTACACTGTGCGTTTCTTATATTCTAAGTTTTTCAGTGCAACTCACTCATATACTATGTACTACACTGTGCGTTTCTTATATTCTAAGTTTTTCAGTGCAACTCACTCATATACTATGTACTACACTGTGCATTTCGTCTAATGCGGGTTTTTCAGTAAATTCTAAGTTTTTCAGTGCAACTCACTCATATACTATGTACTACACTGTGCCTTTCGTCTAATGCGGGTTTTTCAGTAAATTCTAAGTTTTTCAGTGCAACTCACTCATATACTATGTACTACACTGTGCATTTCGTCTAATGCGGGTTTTTCAGTAAATTCTAAGTTTTTCAGTGCAACTCACTCATATACAATGTACTACACTGTGCATTTCGTCTAATGCGGGTTTTTCAGTAAATTCTAAGTTTTTCAGTGCAACTCACTCATATACAATGTACTACACTGTGCATTTCGTCTAATGCGGGTTTTTCAGTAAATTCTAAGTTTTTCAGTGCAACTCACTCATATACAATGTACTACACTGTGCATTTCGTCTAATGCGGGTTTTTCAGTAAATTCTAAGTTTTTCAGTGCAACTCACTCATATACAATGTACTACACTGTGCATTTCGTCTAATGCGGGTTTTTCAGTAAATTCTAAGTTTTTCAGTGCAACTCACTCATATACAATGTACTACACTGTGCATTTCGTCTAATGCGGGTTTTTCAGTAAATTCTAAGTTTTTCAGTGCAACTCACTCATATACTATGTACTACACTGTGCATTTCGTCTAATGCGGGTTTTTCAGTAAATTCTAAGTTTTTCAGTGCAACTCACTCATATACTATGTACTACACTGTGCGTTTCTTATATTCTAAGTTTTTCAGTGCAACTCACTCATATACTATGTACTACACTGTGCGTTTATTATATTCTAAGTTTTTCAGTGCAACTCACTCATATACTATGTACTACACTGTGCGTTTCTTATATTCTAAGTTTTTCAGTGCAACTCACTCATATACTATGTACTACACTGTGCGTTTCTTATATTCTAAGTTTTTCAGTGCAACTCACTCATATACTATGTACTACACTGTGCGTTTCTTATATTCTAAGTTTTTCAGTGCAACTCACTCATATACAATGTACTACACTGTGCATTTCGTCTAATGCGGGTTTTTCAGTAAATTCTAAGTTTTTCAGTGCAACTCACTCATATACTATGTACTACACTGTGCATTTCGTCTAATGCGGGTTTTTTAGTAAATTCTAAGTTTTTCAGTGCAACTCACTCATATACAATGTACTACACTGTGCATTTCATCTAATGCGGGTTTTTCAGTAAATTCTAAGTTTTTCAGTGCAACTCACTCATATACAATGTACTACACTGTGCATTTCGTCTAATGCGGGTTTTTCAGTAAATTCTAAGTTTTTCAGTGCAACTCACTCATATACTATGTACTACACTGTGCATTTCGTCTAATGCGGGTTTTTCAGTAAATTCTAAGTTTTTCAGTGCAACTCACTCATATACTATGTACTACACTGTGCGTTTCTTATATTCTAAGTTTTTCAGTGCAACTCACTCATATACTATGTACTACACTGTGCGTTTCTTATATTCTAAGTTTTTCAGTGCAACTCACTCATATACTATGTACTACACTGTGCGTTTCTTATATTCTAAGTTTTTCAGTGCAAATCACTCATATACTATGTACTACACTGTGCGTTTCTTATATTCTAAGTTTTTCAGTGCAACTCACTCATATACTATGTACTACACTGTGCGTTTCTTATATTCTAAGTTTTTCAGTGCAACTCACTCATATACTATGTACTACACTGTGCATTTCGTCTAATGCGGGTTTTTCAGTAAATTCTAAGTTTTTCAGTGCAACTCACTCATATACAATGTACTACACTGTGCATTTCGTCTAATGCGGGTTTTTCAGTAAATTCTAAGTTTTTCAGTGCAACTCACTCATATACTATGTACTACACTGTGCATTTCGTCTAATGCGGGTTTTTCAGTAAATTCTAAGTTTTTCAGTGCAACTCACTCATATACAATGTACTACACTGTGCATTTCGCTAATGCGGGTTTTTCTGTAAATTCTAAGTTTTTCAGTGCAACTCACTCATATACAATGTACTACACTGTGCATTTCGTCTAATGCGGGTTTTTCAGTAAATTCTAAGTTTTTCAGTGCAACTCACTCATATACTATGTACTACACTGTGCATTTCGTCTAATGCGGGTTTTTCAGTAAATTCTAAGTTTTTCAGTGCAACTCACTCATATACTATGTACTACACTGTGCATTTCGTCTAATGCGGGTTTTTCAGTAAATTCTAAGTTTTTCAGTGCAACTCACTCATATACAATGTACTACACTGTGCATTTCGTCTAATGCGGGTTTTTCAGTAAATTCTAAGTTTTTCAGTGCAACTCACTCATATACAATGTACTACACTGTGCATTTCGTCTAATGTGGGGTTTTTCAGTAAATTCTAAGTTTTTCAGTGCAACTCACTCATATACAATGTACTACACTGTGCATTTCGTCTAATGCGGGTTTTTAAGTAAATTCTAAGATATTCAGTGCAACTCACTCATATACAATGTTCTACACTGTGCATTTCGTCTAATGCGGGTTTTTCAGTAAATTCTAAGTTTTTCAGTGCAACTCACTCATATACAATGTACTACACTGTGCATTTCGTCTAATGCGGGTTTTTCAGTAAATTCTAAGTTTTTCAGTGCAACTCACTCATATACTATGTACTACACTGTGCGTTTCTTATATTCTAAGTTTTTCAGTGCAACTCACTCATATACTATGTACTACACTGTGCGTTTCTTATATTCTAAGTTTTTCAGTGTAACTCACTCATATACTATGTACTACACTGTGCGTTTCTTATATTCTAAGTTTTTCAGTGCAACTCACTCATATACTATGTACTACACTGTGCTTTTCTTATATTCTAAGTTTTTCAGTGCAACTCACTCATATACTATGTACTACACTGTGCGTTTCTTATATTCTAAGTTTTTCAGTGCAACTCACTCATATACTATGTACTACACTGTGCATTTCGTCTAATGCGGGTTTTTCAGTAAATTCTAAGTTTTTCAGTGCAACTCACTCATATACTATGTACTACACTGTGCATTTCGTCTAATGCGGGTTTTTCAGTAAATTCTAAGTTTTTCAGTGCAACTCACTCATATACAATGTACTACACTGTGCATTTCGTCTAATGCGGGTTTTTCAGTAAATTCTAAGTTTTTCAGTGCAACTCACTCATATACAATGTACTACACTGTGCATTTCGTCTAATGCGGGTTTTTCAGTAAATTCTAAGTTTTTCAGTGCAACTCACTCATATACAATGTACTACACTGTGCATTTCGTCTAATGCGGGTTTTTCAGTAAATTCTAAGTTTTTCAGTGCAACTCACTCATATACAATGTACTACACTGTGCATTTCGTCTAATGCGGGTTTTTCAGTAAATTCTAAGTTTTTCAGTGCAACTCACTCATATACAATGTACTACACTGTGCATTTCGTCTAATGCGGTTTTTTCAGTAAATTCTAAGTTTTTCAGTGCAACTCACTCATATACTATGTACTACACTGTGCATTTCGTCTAATGCGGGTTTTTCAGTAAATTCTAAGTTTTTCAGTGCAACTCACTCATATACTATGTACTACACTGTGCGTTTCTTATATTCTAAGTTTTTCAGTGCAACTCACTCATATACTATGTACTACACTGTGCGTTTATTATATTCTAAGTTTTTCAGTGCAACTCACTCATATACTATGTACTACACTGTGCGTTTCTTATATTCTAAGTTTTTCAGTGCAACTCACTCATATACTATGTACTACACTGTGCGTTTCTTATATTCTAAGTTTTTCAGTGCAACTCACTCATATACTATGTACTACACTGTGCGTTTCTTATATTCTAAGTTTTTCAGTGCAACTCACTCATATACAATGTTACTACACTGTGCATTTCGTCTAATGCGGGTTTTTCAGTAAATTCTAAGTTTTTCAGTGCAACTCACTCATATACTATGTACTACACTGTGCATTTCGTCTAATGCGGGTTTTTCAGTAAATTCTAAGTTTTTCAGTGCAACTCACTCATATACAATGTACTACACTGTGCATTTCATCTAATGCGGGTTTTTCAGTAAATTCTAAGTTTTTCAGTGCAACTCACTCATATACTATGTAC
Source organism: Mus caroli (assembly GCF_978045245.1). NCBI lineage: Eukaryota > Metazoa > Chordata > Mammalia > Rodentia > Muridae > Mus > Mus caroli. The sequence goes on along the minus strand of NW_028227710.1, from coordinate 3,541 downwards.
TACACTGTGCATTTCGTCTAATGCGGGTTTTTCAGTAAATTCTAAGTTTTTCAGTGCAACTCACTCATATACTATGTACTACACTGTGCATTTCGTCTAATGCGGGTTTTTCAGTAAATTCTAAGTTTTTCAGTGCAACTCACTCATATACTATGTACTACACTGTGCATTTCGTCTAATGCGGGTTTTTCAGTAAATTCTAAGATATTCAGTGCAACTCACTCATATACAATGTTCTACACTGTGCATTTCGTCTAATGCGGGTTTTTCAGTAAATTCTAAGTTTTTCAGTGCAACTCACTCATATACTATGTACTACACTGTGCTTTTCTTATATTCTAAGTTTTTCAGTGCAACTCACTCATATACTATGTACTACACTGTGCGTTTATTATATTCTAAGTTTTTCAGTGCAACTCACTCATATACTATGTACTACACTGTGCGTTTCTTATATTCTAAGTTTTTCAGTGCAACTCACTCATATACTATGTACTACACTGTGCGTTTCTTATATTCTAAGTTTTTCAGTGCAACTCACTCATATACTATGTACTACACTGTGCGTTTCTTATATTCTAAGTTTTTCAGTGCAACTCACTCATATACAATGTACTACACTGTGCATTTCGTCTAATGCGGGTTTTTCAGTAAATTCTAAGTTTTTCAGTGCAACTCACTCATATACTATGTACTACACTGTGCATTTCGTCTAATGCGGGTTTTTCAGTAAATTCTAAGTTTTTCAGTGCAACTTACTCATATACAATGTACTACACTGTGCATTTCATCTAATGCGGGTTTTTCAGTAAATTCTAAGTTTTTCAGTGCAACTCACTCATATACAATGTACTACACTGTGCATTTCGTCTAATGCGGGTTTTTCAGTAAATTCTAAGTTTTTCAGTGCAACTCACTCATATACTATGTACTACACTGTGCATTTCGTCTAATGCGGGTTTTTCAGTAAATTCTAAGTTTTTCAGTGCAACTCACTCATATACTATGTACTACACTGTGCGTTTCTTATATTCTAAGTTTTTCAGTGCAACTCACTCATATACTATGTACTACACTGTGCGTTTCTTATATTCTAAGTTTTTCAGTGCAACTCACTCATATACTATGTACTACACTGTGCGTTTCTTATATTCTAAGTTTTTCAGTGCAACTCACTCATATACTATGTACTACACTGTGCGTTTCTTATATTCTAAGTTTTTCAGTGCAACTCACTCATATACTATGTACTACACTGTGCGTTTCTTATATTCTAAGTTTTTCAGTGCAACTCACTCATATACTATGTACTACACTGTGCATTTCGTCTAATGCGGGTTTTTCAGTAAATTCTAAGTTTTTCAGTGCAACTCACTCATATACAATGTACTACACTGTGCATTTCGTCTAATGCGGGTTTTTCAGTAAATTCTAAGTTTTTCAGTGCAACTCACTCATATACTATGTACTACACTGTGCATTTCGTCTAATGCGGGTTTTTCAGTAAATTCTAAGTTTTTCAGTGAAACTCACTCATATACAATGTACTACACTGTGCATTTCGCCTAATGCGGGTTTTTCTGTAAATTCTAAGTTTTTCAGTGCAACTCACTCATATACAATGTACTACACTGTGCATTTCGTCTAATGCGGGTTTTTCAGTAAATTCTAAGTTTTTCAGTGCAACTCACTCATATACTATGTACTACACTGTGCATTTCGTCTAATGCGGGTTTTTCAGTAAATTCTAAGTTTTTCAGTGCAACTCACTCATATACTATGTACTACACTGTGCATTTCGTCTAATGCGGGTTTTTCAGTAAATTCTAAGTTTTTCAGTGCAACTCACTCATATACAATGTACTACACTGTGCATTTCGTCTAATGCGGGTTTTTCAGTAAATTCTAAGTTTTTCAGTGCAACTCACTCATATACAATGTACTACACTGTGCATTTCGTCTAATGTGGGTTTTTCAGTAAATTCTAAGTTTTTCAGTGCAACTCACTCATATACAATGTACTACACTGTGCATTTCGTCTAATGCGGGTTTTTCAGTAAATTCTAAGATATTCAGTGCAACTCACTCATATACAATGTTCTACACTGTGCATTTCGTCTAATGCGGGTTTTTCAGTAAATTCTAAGTTTTTCAGTGCAACTCACTCATATACAATGTACTACACTGTGCATTTCGTCTAATGCGGGTTTTTCAGTAAATTCTAAGTTTTTCAGTGCAACTCACTCATATACTATGTACTACACTGTGCGTTTCTTATATTCTAAGTTTTTCAGTGCAACTCACTCATATACTATGTACTACACTGTGCGTTTCTTATATTCTAAGTTTTTCAGTGTAACTCACTCATATACTATGTACTACACTGTGCGTTTCTTATATTCTAAGTTTTTCAGTGCAACTCACTCATATACTATGTACTACACTGTGCTTTTCTTATATTCTAAGTTTTTCAGTGCAACTCACTCATATACTATGTACTACACTGTGCGTTTCTTATATTCTAAGTTTTTCAGTGCAACTCACTCATATACTATGTACTACACTGTGCATTTCGTCTAATGCGGGTTTTTCAGTAAATTCTAAGTTTTTCAGTGCAACTCACTCATATACTATGTACTACACTGTGCATTTCGTCTAATGCGGGTTTTTCAGTAAATTCTAAGTTTTTCAGTGCAACTCACTCATATACAATGTACTACACTGTGCATTTCGTCTAATGCGGGTTTTTCAGTAAATTCTAAGTTTTTCAGTGCAACTCACTCATATACAATGTACTACACTGTGCATTTCGTCTAATGCGGGTTTTTCAGTAAATTCTAAGTTTTTCAGTGCAACTCACTCATATACAATGTACTACACTGTGCATTTCGTCTAATGCGGGTTTTTCAGTAAATTCTAAGTTTTTCAGTGCAACTCACTCATATACAATGTACTACACTGTGCATTTCGTCTAATGCGGGTTTTTCAGTAAATTCTAAGTTTTTCAGTGCAACTCACTCATATACAATGTACTACACTGTGCATTTCGTCTAATGCGGTTTTTTCAGTAAATTCTAAGTTTTTCAGTGCAACTCACTCATATACTATGTACTACACTGTGCATTTCGTCTAATGCGGGTTTTTCAGTAAATTCTAAGTTTTTCAGTGCAACTCACTCATATACTATGTACTACACTGTGCGTTTCTTATATTCTAAGTTTTTCAGTGCAACTCACTCATATACTATGTACTACACTGTGCGTTTATTATATTCTAAGTTTTTCAGTGCAACTCACTCATATACTATGTACTACACTGTGCGTTTCTTATATTCTAAGTTTTTCAGTGCAACTCACTCATATACTATGTACTACACTGTGCGTTTCTTATATTCTAAGTTTTTCAGTGCAACTCACTCATAACTATGTACTACACTGTGCGTTTCTTATATTCTAAGTTTTTCAGTGCAAACTCACTCATATACTATGTACTACACTGTGCATTTCGTCTAATGCGGGTTTTTCAGTAAATTCTAAGTTTT
>NW_028227709.1:0-87683 GCF_978045245.1 Mus caroli | reverse complement strand
AACCTAGAATTTAAGAAACGCACAGTGTAGTACATGTAGTACATAGTATATGAGTGAGTTGCACTGAAAAACTTAGAATATAAGAAACGCCACAGTGTAGTACATAGTATATGAGTGAGTTGCACTGAAAAACTTAGAATATAAGAAACGCACAGTGTAGTACATAGTATATGAGTGAGTTGCACTGAAAAACTTAGAATATAAGAAACGCACAGTGTAGTACATAGTTATATGAGTGAGTTGCACTGAAAAACTTAGAATATAAGAAACGCACAGTGTAGTACATAGTATATGAGTGAGTTGCACTGAAAAACTTAGAATATAAGAAACGCACAGTGTAGTACATAGTATATGAGTGAGTTGCACTGAAAAACTTAGAATATAAGAAACGCACAGTGTAGTACATAGTATATGAGTGAGTTGCACTGAAAAACTTAGAATATAAGAAACGCACAGTGTAGTACATAGTATATGAGTGAGTTGCACTGAAAAACTTAGAATATAAGAAACGCACAGTGTAGTACATAGTATATGAGTGAGTTGCACTGAAAAACTTAGAATATAAGAAACGCACAGTGTAGTACATAGTATATGAGTGAGTTGCACTGAAAAACTTAGAATATAAGAAACGCACAGTGTAGTACATAGTATATGAGTGAGTTGCACTGAAAAACTTAGAATATAAGAAACGCACAGTGTAGTACATAGTATATGAGTGAGTTGCACTGAAAAACTTAGAATATAAGAAACGCACAGTGTAGTACATAGTATATGAGTGAGTTGCACTGAAAAACTTAGAATATAAGAAACGCACAGTGTAGTACATAGTATATGAGTGAGTTGCACTGAAAAACTTAGAATATAAGAAACGCACAGTGTAGTACATAGTATATGAGTGAGTTGCACTGAAAAACTTAGAATATAAGAAACGCACAGTGTAGTACATAGTATATGAGTGAGTTGCACTGAAAAACTTAGAATATAAGAAACGCACAGTGTAGTACATAGTATATGAGTGAGTTGCACTGAAAAACTTAGAATATAAGAAACGCACAGTGTAGTACATAGTATATGAGTGAGTTGCACTGAAAAACTTAGAATATGAAACGCATACAGAAAGCACAGTGTAGTACATAGTATATGAGTGAGTTGCACTGAAAAACTTAGAATATAAGAAACGCACAGTGTAGTACATAGTATATGAGTGAGTTGCACTGAAAAACTTAGAATATAAGAAACGCACAGTGTAGTACATAGTATATGAGTGAGTTGCACTGAAAAACTTAGAATATAAGAAACGCACAGTGTAGTACATAGTATATGAGTGAGTTGCACTGAAAAACTTAGAATATAAGAAACGCACAGTGTAGTACATAGTATATGAGTGAGTTGCACTGAAAAACTTAGAATATAAGAAACGCACAGTGTAGTACATAGTATATGAGTGAGTTGCACTGAAAAACTTAGAATATAAGAAACGCACAGTGTAGTACATAGTATATGAGTGAGTTGCACTGAAAAATTCAGAATATAAGAAACGCACAGTGTAGTACATAGTATATGAGTGAGTTGCACTGAAAAACTTAGAATTTAGAGAAACGCACAGTGTAGTACATAGTATATGAGTGAGTTGCACTGAAAAACTTAGAATATAATAAACGCACAGTGTAGTACATAGTATATGAGTGAGTTGCACTGAAAAATTTAGAATATAAGAAACGCACAGTGTAGTACATAGTATATGAGTGAGTTGCACTGAAAAACTTAGAATTTAGAGAAACGCACAGTGTAGTACATAGTATATGAGTGAGTTGCACTGAAAAACTTAGAATATAAGAAACGCACAGTGTAGTACATAGTATATGAGTGAGTTGCACTGAAAAACTTAGAATATAAGAAACGCACAGTGTAGTACATAGTATATGAGTGAGTTGCACTGAAAAACTTAGAATATAAGAAACGCACAGTGTAGTACATAGTATATGAGTGAGTTGCACTGAAAAACTTAGAATATAATAAACGCACAGTGTAGTACATAGTATATGAGTGAGTTGCACTGAAAAACTTAGAATATAAGAAACGCACAGTGTAGTACATAGTATATGAGTGAGTTGCACTGAAAAATTTAGAATATAAGAAACGCACAGTGTAGTACATAGTATATGAGTGAGTTGCACTGAAAAACTTAGAATTTAGAGAAACGCACAGTGTAGTACATAGTATATGAGTGAGTTGCACTGAAAAACTTAGAATATAAGAAACGCACAGTGTAGTACATAGTATATGAGTGAGTTGCACTGAAAAACTTAGAATTTAAGAAACGCACAGTGTAGTACATAGTATATGAGTGAGTTGCACTGAAAAACTTAGAATATAAGAAACGCACAGTGTAGTACATAGTATATGAGTGAGTTGCACTGAAAAACTTAGAATATAAGAAACGCACAGTGTAGTACATAGTATATGAGTGAGTTGCACTGAAAAACTTAGAATATAAGAAACGCACAGTGTAGTACATAGTATATGAGTGAGTTGCACTGAAAAACTTAGAATATAAGAAACGCACAGTGTAGTACATAGTATATGAGTGAGTTGCACTGAAAAACTTAGAATATAAAAAACGCACAGTGTAGTACATAGTATATGAGTGAGTTGCACTGAAAAACTTAGAATATAAGAAACGCACAGTGTAGTACATAGTATATGAGTGAGTTGCACTGAAAAACTTAGAATATAAGAAACGCACTGTGTAGTACATAGTATATGAGTGAGTTGCACTGAAAAACTTAGAATTTAAGAAACGCACAGTGTAGTACATAGTATATGAGTGAGTTGCACTGAAAAACTTAGAATATAAGAAACGCACAGTGTAGTACAAAGTATATGAGTGAGTTGCACTGAAAAACTTAGAATATAAGAAACGCACAGTGTAGTACATAGTATATGAGTGAGTTGCACTGAAAAACTTAGAATATAAGAAACACACAGTGTAGTACATAGTATATGAGTGAGTTGCACTGAAAAACTTAGAATTTACTGAAAAACCCGCATTACACGAAATGCACAGTGTAGTACATAGTATATGAGTGAGTTGCACTGAAAAACTTAGAATATAAGAAACGCACAGTGTAGTACATAGTATATGAGTGAGTTGCACTGAAAAACTTAGAATATAAGAAACGCACAGTGTAGTACATAGTATATGAGTGAGTTGCACTGAAAAACTTAGAATATAAGAAACGCACAGTGTAGTACATAGTATATGAGTGAGTTGCACTGAAAAACTTAGAATATAAGAAACGCACAGTGTAGTACATAGTATATGAGTGAGTTGCACTGAAAAACTTAGAATATAAGAAACGCACAGTGTAGTACATAGTATATGAGTGAGTTGCACTGAAAAACTTAGAATATAAGAAACGCACAGTGTAGTACATAGTATATGAGTGAGTTGCACTGAAAAATTTAGAATATAAGAAACGCACAGTGTAGTACATAGTATATGAGTGAGTTGCACTGAAAAACTTAGAATTTAGAGAAACGCACAGTGTAGTACATAGTATATGAGTGAGTTGCACTGAAAAACTTAGAATATAATAAACGCACAGTGTAGTACATAGTATATGAGTGAGTTGCACTGAAAAACTTAGAATATAAGAAACGCACAGTGTAGTACATAGTATATGAGTGAGTTGCACTGAAAAATTTAGAATATAAGAAACGCACAGTGTAGTACATAGTATATGAGTGAGTTGCACTGAAAAACTTAGAATTTAGAGAAACGCACAGTGTAGTACATAGTATATGAGTGAGTTGCACTGAAAAACTTAGAATATAAGAAACGCACAGTGTAGTACATAGTATATGAGTGAGTTGCACTGAAAAACTTAGAATATAAGAAACGCACAGTGTAGTACATAGTATATGAGTGAGTTGCACTGAAAAACTTAGAATATAAGAAACGCACAGTGTAGTACATAGTATATGAGTGAGTTGCACTGAAAAACTTAGAATATAAGAAACGCACAGTGTAGTACATAGTATATGAGTGAGTTGCACTGAAAAACTTAGAATATAAGAAACGCACAGTGTAGTACATAGTATATGAGTGAGTTGCACTGAAAAACTTAGAATATAAGAAACGCACAGTGTAGTACATAGTATATGAGTGAGTTGCACTGAAAAACTTAGAATATAAGAAACGCACAGTGTAGTACATAGTATATGAGTGAGTTGCACTGAAAAACTTAGAATATAAGAAACGCACAGTGTAGTACATAGTATATGAGTGAGTTGCACTGAAAAATTTAGAATATAAGAAACGCACAGTGTAGTACATAGTATATGAGTGAGTTGCACTGAAAAACTTAGAATATAAGAAACGCACAGTGTAGTACATAGTATATGAGTGAGTTGCACTGAAAAACTTAGAATATAAGAAACGCACAGTGTAGTACATAGTATATGAGTGAGTTGCACTGAAAAACTTAGAATATAAGAAACGCACAGTGTAGTACATAGTATATGAGTGAGTTGCACTGAAAAACTTAGAATATAAGAAACGCACAGTGTAGTACATAGTATATGAGTGAGTTGCACTGAAAAACTTAGAATATAAGAAACGCACAGTGTAGTACATAGTATATGAGTGAGTTGCACTGAAAAATTTAGAATATAAGAAACGCACAGTGTAGTACATAGTATATGAGTGAGTTGCACTGAAAAACTTAGAATTTAGAGAAACGCACAGTGTAGTACATAGTATATGAGTGAGTTGCACTGAAAAACTTAGAATATAATAAACGCACAGTGTAGTACATAGTATATGAGTGAGTTGCACTGAAAAACTTAGAATATAAGAAACGCACAGTGTAGTACATAGTATATGAGTGAGTTGCACTGAAAAATTTAGAATATAAGAAACGCACAGTGTAGTACATAGTATATGAGTGAGTTGCACTGAAAAACTTAGAATTTAGAGAAACGCACAGTGTAGTACATAGTATATGAGTGAGTTGCACTGAAAAACTTAGAATATAAGAAACGCACAGTGTAGTACATAGTATATGAGTGAGTTGCACTGAAAAACTTAGAATATAAGAAACGCACAGTGTAGTACATAGTATATGAGTGAGTTGCACTGAAAAACTTAGAATATAAGAAACGCACAGTGTAGTACATAGTATATGAGTGAGTTGCACTGAAAAACTTAGAATATAAGAAACGCACAGTGTAGTACATAGTATATGAGTGAGTTGCACTGAAAAACTTAGAATATAAGAAACGCACAGTGTAGTACATAGTATATGAGTGAGTTGCACTGAAAAACTTAGAATATAAGAAACGCACAGTGTAGTACATAGTATATGAGTGAGTTGCACTGAAAAACTTAGAATATAAGAAACGCACAGTGTAGTACATAGTATATGAGTGAGTTGCACTGAAAAACTTAGAATATAAGAAACGCACAGTGTAGTACATAGTATATGAGTGAGTTGCACTGAAAAACTTAGAATATAAGAAACGCACAGTGTAGTACATAGTATATGAGTGAGTTGCACTGAAAAACTTAGAATTTAAGAAACGCACAGTGTAGTACATAGTATATGAGTGAGTTGCACTGAAAAACTTAGAATATAAGAAACGCACAGTGTAGTACATAGTATATGAGTGAGTTGCACTGAAAAACTTAGAATATAAGAAACGCACAGTGTAGTACATAGTATATGAGTGAGTTGCACTGAAAAACTTAGAATATAAGAAACGCACAGTGTAGTACATAGTATATGAGTGAGTTGCACTGAAAAACTTAGAATATAAGAAACGCACAGTGTAGTACATAGTATATGAGTGAGTTGCACTGAAAAACTTAGAATATAAGAAACGCACAGTGTAGTACATAGTATATGAGTGAGTTGCACTGAAAAACTTAGAATATAAGAAACGCACAGTGTAGTACATAGTATATGAGTGAGTTGCACTGAAAAACTTAGAATTTACTGAAAAACCCGCATTACACGAAATGCACAGTGTAGTACATAGTATATGAGTGAGTTGCACTGAAAAACTCTAGAATATAAGAAACGCACAGTGTAGTACATAGTATATGAGTGAGTTGCACTGAAAAACTTAGAATATAAGAAACGCACAGTGTAGTACATAGTATATGAGTGAGTTGCACTCAAAAACTTAGAATATAAGAAACGCACAGTGTAGTACATAGTATATGAGTGAGTTGCACTGAAAAACTTAGAATATAAGAAACGCACAGTGTAGTACATAGTATATGAGTGAGTTGCACTGAAAAACTTAGAATATAAGAAACGCACAGTGTAGTACATAGTATATGAGTGAGTTGCACTGAAAAACTTAGAATATAAGAAACGCACAGTGTAGTACATAGTATATGAGTGAGTTGCACTGAAAAACTTAGAATATAAGAAACGCACAGTGTAGTACATAGTATATGAGTGAGTTGCACTGAAAAACTTAGAATATAAGAAACGCACAGTGTAGTACATAGTATATGAGTGAGTTGCACTGAAAAACTTAGAATATAAGAAACGCACAGTGTAGTACATAGTATATGAGTGATTTGCACTGAAAAACTTAGAATATAAGAAACGCACAGTGTAGTACATAGTATATGAGTGAGTTGCACTGAAAAACTTAGAATATAAGAAACGCACAGTGTAGTACATAGTATATGAGTGAGTTGCACTGAGAAACTTAGAATATAAGAAACGCACAGTGTAGTACATAGTATATGAGTGAGTTGCACTGAAAAACTTAGAATATAAGAAACGCACAGTGTAGTACATAGTATATGAGTGAGTTGCACTGAAAAACTTAGAATATAAGAAACGCACAGTGTAGTATATAGTATATGAGTGAGTTGCACTGAAAAACTTAGAATATAAGAAACGCACAGTGTAGTACATAGTATATGAGTGAGTTGCACTGAAAAACTTAGAATATAAGAAACGCACAGTGTAGTACATAGTATATGAGTGAGTTGCACTGAAAAACTTAGAATATAAGAAACGCACAGTGTAGTACATAGTATATGAGTGAGTTGCACTGAAAAACTTAGAATATAAGAAACGCACAGTGTAGTACATAGTATATGAGTGAGTTGCACTGAAAAACTTAGAATATAAGAAACGCACAGTGTAGTACATAGTATATGAGTGAGTTGCACTGAAAAACTTAGAATTTAAGAAACGCACAGTGTAGTACATAGTATATGAGTGAGTTGCACTGAAAACTTAGAATATAAGAAACGCACAGTGTAGTACATAGTATATGAGTGAGTTGCACTGAAAAACTTAGAATATAAGAAACGCACAGTGTAGTACATAGTATATGAGTGAGTTGCACTGAAAAACTTAGAATATAAGAAACGCACAGTGTAGTACATAGTATATGAGTGAGTTGCACTGAAAAACTTAGAATATAAGAAACGCACAGTGTTGTACATAGTATATGAGTGAGTTGCACTGAAAAACTTAGAATATAAGAAACGCACAGTGTAGTACATAGTATATGAGTGAGTTGCACTGAAAAACTTAGAATATAAGAAACGCACAGTGTAGTACATAGTATATGAGTGAGTTGCACTCAAAAACTTAGAATATAAGAAACGCACAGTGTAGTACATAGTATATGAGTGAGTTGCACTGAAAAACTTAGAATATAAGAAACGCACAGTGTAATACATAGTATATGAGTGAGTTGCACTGAAAAACTTAGAATATAAGAAACGCACAGTGTAGTACATAGTATATGAGTGAGTTGCACTGAAAAACTTAGAATTCACTGAAAAACCCGCATTACACGAAATGCACAGTGTATAGTATATGAGTGAGTTGCACTGAAAAACTCTAGAATATAAGAAACGCACAGTGTAGTACATAGTATATGAGTGAGTTGCACTGAAAAACTTAGAATATAAGAAACGCACAGTGTAGTACATAGTATATGAGTGAGTTGCACTGAAAAACTTAGAATATAAGAAACGCACAGTGTAGTACATAGTATATGAGTGAGTTGCACTGAAAAACTTAGAATATAAGAAACGCACAGTGTAGTACATAGTATATGAGTGAGTTGCACTGAAAAACTTAGAATATAAGAAACGCACAGTGTAGTACATAGTATATGAGTGAGTTGCACTGAAAAACTTAGAATATAAGAAACGCACAGTGTAGTACATAGTATATGAGTGAGTTGCACTGAAAAACTTAGAATATAAGAAACGCACAGTGTAGTACATAGTATATGAGTGAGTTGCACTGAAAAACTTAGAATATAAGAAACGCACAGTGTAGTACATAGTATATGAGTGAGTTGCACTGAAAAACTTAGAATATAAGAAACGCACAGTGTAGTACATAGTATATGAGTGAGTTGCACTGAAAAACTTAGAATATAAGAAACGCACAGTGTAGTACATAGTATATGAGTGAGTTGCACTGAAAAACTTAGAATATAAGAAACGCACAGTGTAGTACATAGTATATGAGTGAGTTGCACTGAAAAACTTAGAATATAAGAAACGCACAGTGTAGTACATAGTATATGAGTGAGTTGCACTGAAAAACTTAGAATATAAGAAACGCACAGTGTAGTACATAGTATATGAGTGAGTTGCACTGAAAAACTTAGAATATAAGAAACGCACAGTGTAGTACATAGTATATGAGTGAGTTGCACTGAAAAACTTAGAATTTAAGAAACGCACAGTGTAGTACATAGTATATGAGTGAGTTGCACTGAAAAACTTAGAATTTAAGAAACGCACAGTGTAGTACATAGTATATGAGTGAGTTGCACTGAAAAACTTAGAATATAAGAAACGCACAGTGTAGTACATAGTATATGAGTGAGTTGCACTGAAAAACTTAGAATATAAGAAACGCACAGTGTAGTACATAGTATATGAGTGAGTTGCACTGAAAAACTTAGAATATAAGAAACGCACAGTGTAGTACATAGTATATGAGTGAGTTGCACTGAAAAACTTAGAATATAAGAAACGCACAGTGTAGTACATAGTATATGAGTGAGTTGCACTGAAAAACTTAGAATATAAGAAACGCACAGTGTAGTACATAGTATATGAGTGAGTTGCACTGAAAAACTTAGAATATAAGAAACGCACAGTGTAGTACATAGTATATGATTGAGTTGCACTTAAAAACTTAGAATATAAGAAACGCACAGTGTAGTACATAGTATATGAGTGAGTTGCACTGAAAAACTTAGAATATAAGAAACGCACAGTGTAGTACATAGTATATGAGTGAGTTGCACTGAAAAACTTAGAATATAAGAAACGCACAGTGTAGGACATAGTATATGAGTGAGTTGCACTGAAAAACTTAGAATATAAGAAACGCACATTGTAGTACATAGTATATGAGTGAGTTGCACGGAAAAACCTAGAATTTAAGAAACGCACAGTGTAGTACATAGTATATGAGTGAGTTGCACTGAAAAACTTAGAATCTAAGAAAGGCACAGTGTAGTACATACTATATGAGTGAGTTGCACTGAAAAACTTAGAATATAAGAAACGCACAGGGTAGTACATAGTATATGAGTGAGTTGCACTGAAAAACTTAGAATTCACTGAAAAACCCGCATTACACGAAATGCACAGTGTAGTACATAGTATATGAGTGAGTTGCACTGAAAAACTCTAGAATATAAGAAACGCACAGTGTAGTACATAGTATATGAGTGAGTTGCACTCAAAAACTTAGAATATAAGAAACGCACAGTGTAGTACATAGTATATGAGTGAGTTGCACTGAAAAACTTAGAATATAAGAAACGCACAGTGTAGTACATAGTATATGAGTGAGTTGCACTGAAAAACTTAGAATATAAGAAACGCACAGTGTAGTACATAGTATATGAGTGAGTTGCACTGAAAAACTTAGAATATAATAAACGCACAGTGTAGTACATAGTATATGAGTGAGTTGCACTGAAAAACTTAGAATATAAGAAACGCACAGTGTAGTACATAGTATATGAGTGAGTTGCACTGAAAAACTTAGAATATAAGAAACGCACAGTGTAGTACATAGTATATGAGTGAGTTGCACTGAAAAACTTAGAATATAAGAAACGCACAGTGTAGTACATAGTATATGAGTGAGTTGCACTGAAAAACTTAGAATATAAGAAACGCACAGTGTAGTACATAGTATATGAGTGAGTTGCACTGAAAAACTTAGAATATAAGAAACGCACAGTGTAGTACATAGTATATGAGTGAGTTGCACTGAAAAACTTAGAATATAAGAAACGCACAGTGTAGTACATAGTATATGAGTGAGTTGCACTGAAAAACTTAGAATATAAGAAACGCACAGTGTAGTACATAGTATATGAGTGAGTTGCACTGAAAAACTTAGAATATAAGAAACGCACAGTGTAGTACATAGTATATGAGTGAGTTGCACTGAAAAACTTAGAATATAAGAAACGCACAGTGTAGTACATAGTATATGAGTGAGTTGCACTGAAAAACTTAGAATATAAGAAACGCACAGTGTAGTACATAGTATATGAGTGAGTTGCACTGAAAAACTTAGAATATAAGAAACGCACAGTGTAGTACATAGTATATGAGTGAGTTGCACTGAAAAACTTAGAATATAAGAAACGCACAGTGTAGTACATAGTATATGAGTGAGTTGCACTGAAAAACTTAGAATTTAAGAAACGCACAGTGTAGTACATAGTATATGAGTGAGTTGCACTGAAAAACTTAGAATATAAGAAACGCACAGTGTAGTACATAGTATATGAGTGAGTTGCACTGAAAAACTTAGAATATAAGAAACGCACAGTGTAGTACATAGTATATGAGTGAGTTGCACTGAAAAACTTAGAATATAAGAAACGCACAGTGTAGTACATAGTTTATGAGTGAGTTGCACTGAAAAACTTAGAATATAAGAAACGCACAGTGTAGTACATAGTATATGAGTGAGTTGCACTGAAAAACTTAGAATATAAGAAACGCACAGTGTAGTACATAGTATATGAGTGAGTTGCACTGAAAAACTTAGAATATAAGAAACGCACAGTGTAGTACATAGTATATGATTGAGTTGCACTTAAAAACTTAGAATATAAGAAACGCACAGTGTAGTACATAGTATATGAGTGAGTTGCACTGAAAAACTCTAGAATATAAGAAACGCACAGTGTAGTACATAGTATATGAGTGAGTTGCACTGAAAAACTCTAGAATATAAGAAACGCACAGTGTAGTACATAGTATATGAGTGAGTTGCACTCAAAAACTTAGAATATAAGAAACGCACAGTGTAGTACATAGTATATGAGTGAGTTGCACTGAAAAACTTAGAATATAAGAAACGCACAGTGTAGTACATAGTATATGAGTGAGTTGCACTGAAAAACTTAGAATATAAGAAACGCACAGTGTAGTACATAGTATATGAGTGAGTTGCACTGAAAAACTTAGAATATAATAAACGCACAGTGTAGTACATAGTATATGAGTGAGTTGCACTGAAAAACTTAGAATATAAGAAACGCACAGTGTAGTACATAGTATATGAGTGAGTTGCACTGAAAAACTTAGAATATAAGAAACGCACAGTGTAGTACATAGTATATGAGTGAGTTGCACTGAAAAACTTAGAATATAAGAAACGCACAGTGTAGTACATAGTATATGAGTGAGTTGCACTGAAAAACTTAGAATATAAGAAACGCACAGTGTAGTACATAGTATATGAGTGAGTTGCACTGAAAAACTTAGAATATAAGAAACGCACAGTGTAGTACATAGTATATGAGTGAGTTGCACTGAAAAACTTAGAATATAAGAAACGCACAGTGTAGTACATAGTATATGAGTGAGTTGCACTGAAAAACTTAGAATATAAGAAACGCACAGTGTAGTACATAGTATATGAGTGAGTTGCACTGAAAAACTTAGAATATAAGAAACGCACAGTGTAGTACATAGTATATGAGTGAGTTGCACTGAAAAACTTAGAATATAAGAAACGCACAGTGTAGTACATAGTATATGAGTGAGTTGCACTGAAAAACTTAGAATATAAGAAACGCACAGTGTAGTACATAGTATATGAGTGAGTTGCACTGAAAAACTTAGAATATAAGAAACGCACAGTGTAGTACATAGTATATGAGTGAGTTGCACTGAAAAACTTAGAATATAAGAAACGCACAGTGTAGTACATAGTATATGAGTGAGTTGCACTGAAAAACTTAGAATTTAAGAAACGCACAGTGTAGTACATAGTATATGAGTGAGTTGCACTGAAAAACTTAGAATATAAGAAACGCACAGTGTAGTACATAGTATATGAGTGAGTTGCACTGAAAAACTTAGAATATAAGAAACGCACAGTGTAGTACATAGTATATGAGTGAGTTGCACTGAAAAACTTAGAATATAAGAAACGCACAGTGTAGTACATAGTTTATGAGTGAGTTGCACTGAAAAACTTAGAATATAAGAAACGCACAGTGTAGTACATAGTATATGAGTGAGTTGCACTGAAAAACTTAGAATATAAGAAACGCACAGTGTAGTACATAGTATATGAGTGAGTTGCACTGAAAAACTTAGAATATAAGAAACGCACAGTGTAGTACATAGTATATGATTGAGTTGCACTTAAAAACTTAGAATATAAGAAACGCACAGTGTAGTACATAGTATATGAGTGAGTTGCACTGAAAAACTTAGAATATAAGAAACGCACAGTGTAGTACATAGTATATGAGTGAGTTGCACTGAAAAACTTAGAATATAAGAAACGCACAGTGTAGGACATAGTATATGAGTGAGTTGCACTGAAAAACTTAGAATATAAGAAACGCACATTGTAGTACATAGTATATGAGTGAGTTGCACGGAAAAACCTAGAATTTAAGAAACGCACAGTGTAGTACATAGTATATGAGTGAGTTGCACTGAAAAACTTAAAATCTAAGAAACGCACAGTGTAGTACATACTATATGAGTGAGTTGCACTGAAAAACTTAGAATATAAGAAACGCACAGTGTAGTACATAGTATATGAGTGAGTTGCACTGAAAAACTTAGAATATAAGAAACGCACAGTGTAGTACATAGTATATGAGTGAGTTGCACTGAAAAACTTAGAATATAAGAAACGCACAGTGTAGTACATAGTATATGAGTGAGTTGCACTGAAAAACTTAGAATATAAGAAACGCACAGTGTAGTACATAGTATATGAGTGAGTTGCACTGAAAAACTTAGAATATAAGAAACGCACAGTGTAGTACATAGTATATGAGTGAGTTGCACTGAAAAACTTAGAATTTAAGAAACGCACAGTGTAGTATATAGTATATGAGTGAGTTGCACTGAAAAAATTAGAATATAAGAAACGCACAGTGTAGTACAAAGTATATGAGTGAGTTGCACTGAAAAGCTTAGAATATAAGAAACGCACAGTGTAGTACATAGTATATGAGTGAGTTGCACTGAAAAACTTAGAATATAAGAAACGCACAGTGTAGTACATAGTATATGAGTGAGTTGCACTGAAAAACTTAGAATATAAGAAACGCACAGTGTAGTACATAGTATATGAGTGAGTTGCACTGAAAAACTTAGAATTTAAGAAACGCACAGTGTAGTACATAGTATATGAGTGAGTTGCACTGAAAAACTTAGAATATAAGAAACGCACAGTGTAGTACATAGTATATGAGTGAGTTGCACTGAAAAACTTAGAATATAAGAAACGCACAGTGTAGTACATAGTATATGAGTGAGTTGCACTGAAAAACTTAGAATATAAGAAACGCACAGTGTAGTACATAGTATATGAGTGAGTTGCACTGAAAAACTTAGAATATAAGAAACGCACAGTGTAGTACATAGTATATGAGTGAGTTGCACTGAAAAACTTAGAATATAAGAAACGCACAGTGTAGTACATAGTATATGAGTGAGTTGCACTGAAAAACTTAGAATATAAGAAACGCACAGTGTAGTACATAGTATATGATTGAGTTGCACTTAAAAACTTAGAATATAAGAAACGCACAGTGTAGTACATAGTATATGAGTGAGTTGCACTGAAAAACTTAGAATATAAGAAACGCACAGTGTAGTACATAGTATATGAGTGAGTTGCACTGAAAAACTTAGAATATAAGAAACGCACAGTGTAGGACATAGTATATGAGTGAGTTGCACTGAAAAACTTAGAATATAAGAAACGCACATTGTAGTACATAGTATATGAGTGAGTTGCACGGAAAAACCTAGAATTTAAGAAACGCACAGTGTAGTACATAGTATATGAGTGAGTTGCACTGAAAAACTTAAAATCTAAGAAACGCACAGTGTAGTACATACTATATGAGTGAGTTGCACTGAAAAACTTAGAATATAAGAAACGCACAGTGTAGTACATAGTATATGAGTGAGTTGCACTGAAAAACTTAGAATATAAGAAACGCACAGTGTAGTACATAGTATATGAGTGAGTTGCACTGAAAAACTTAGAATATAAGAAACGCACAGTGTAGTACATAGTATATGAGTGAGTTGCACTGAAAAACTTAGAATATAAGAAACGCACAGTGTAGTACATAGTATATGAGTGAGTTGCACTGAAAAACTTAGAATTTAAGAAACGCACAGTGTAGTATATAGTATATGAGTGAGTTGCACTGAAAAAATTAGAATATAAGAAACGCACAGTGTAGTACAAAGTATATGAGTGAGTTGCACTGAAAAGCTTAGAATATAAGAAACGCACAGTGTAGTACATAGTATATGAGTGAGTTGCACTGAAAAACTTAGAATATAAGAAACGCACAGTGTAGTACATAGTATATGAGTGAGTTGCACTGAAAAACTTAGAATTTACTGAAAAACCCGCATTACACGAAATGCACAGTGTAGTACATAGTATATGAGTGAGTTGCACTGAAAAACTTAGAATATAAGAAACGCAAAGTGTAGTACATAGTATATGAATATGAGTGAGCTGCACTGAAAAACTTAGAATATAAGAAACGCACAGTGTAGTACATAGTATATGAGTGAGTTGCACTCAAAAACTTAGAATATAAGAAACGCACAGTGTAGTACATAGTATATGAGTGAGTTGCACTGAAAAACTTAGAATATAAGAAACGCACAGTGTAGTACATAGTATATGAGTGAGTTGCACTGAAAAACTTAGAATATAAGAAACGCACAGTGTAGTACAGAGTATATGAGTGAGTTGCACTCAAAAACTTAGAATATAAGAAACGCACAGTGTAGTACATAGTATATGAGTGAGTTGCACTCAAAAACTTAGAATATAAGAAACGCACAGTGTAGTACATAGTATATGAGTGAGTTGCACTGAAAAACTTAGAATATAAGAAACGCACAGTGTAGTACATAGTATATGAGTGAGTTGCACTGAAAAACTTAGAATATAAGGAACGCACAGTGTAGTACATAGTATATGAGTGAGTTGCACTGAAAAACTTAGAATATAAGGAACGCACAGTGTAGTACATAGTATATGAGTGAGTTGCACTGAAAAACTTAGAATTTAAGAAACGCACAGTGTAGTACATAGTATATGAGTGAGTTGCACTGAAAAACTTAGAATATAACAAACGCACAGTGTAGTATTAAGTATATGAGTGAGTTGCACTGAAAAACTTAGAATATAAGAAACGCACAGTGTAGTACATAGTATATGAGTGAGTTGCACTGAAAAACTTAGAATATAAGAAACGCACAGTGTAGTACATAGTATATGAGTGAGTTGCACTGAAAAACTTAGAATTTACTGAAAAACCCGCATTACACGAAATGCACAGTGTAGTACATAGTATATGAGTGAGTTGCACTGAAAAACTTAGAATATAAGAAACGCACAGTGTAGTACATAGTATATGAGTGAGTTGCACTGAAAAACTTAGAATATAAGAAACGCACAGTGTAGTACATAGTATATGAGTGAGTTGCACTGAAAAACTTAGAATATAAGAAACGCACAGTGTAGTACATAGTATATGAGTGAGTTGCACTGAAAAACTTAGAATATAAGAATCGCACAGTGTAGTACATAGTATATGAGTGAGTTGCACTGAAAAACTTAGAATATAAGAAACACACAGTGTAGTACATAGTATATGAGTGAGTTGCACTGAAAAACTTAGAATATAAGAAACGCACAGTGTAGTACATAGTATATGAGTGAGTTGCACTGAAAAACTTAGAATATAAGAAACGCACAGTGTAGTACATAGTATATGAGTGAGTTGCACTGAAAAACTTAGAATATAAGAAACGCACAGTGTAGTACATAGTATATGAGTGAGTTGCACTGAAAAACTTAGAATATAAGAAACGCACAGTGTAGTACATAGTATATGAGTGAGTTGCACTGAAAAACTTAGAGTATAAGTAACGCACAGTGTAGTACATAGTATATGAGTGAGTTGCACTCAAAAACTTAGAATATAAGAAACGCACAGTGTAGTACATAGTATATGAGTGAGTTGCACTGAAAAACTTAGAATATAAGAAACGCACAGTGTAATACATAGTATATGAGTGAGTTGCACTGAAAAACTTAGAATATAAGAAACGCACAGTGTAGTACATAGTATATGAGTGAGTTGCACTGAAAAACTTAGAATTCACTGAAAAACCCGCATTACACGAAATGCACAGTGTAGTACATAGTATATGAGTGAGTTGCACTGAAAAACTCTAGAATATAAGAAACGCACAGTGTAGTACATAGTATATGAGTGAGTTGCACTCAAAAACTTAGAATATAAGAAACGCACAGTGTAGTACATAGTATATGAGTGAGTTGCACTGAAAAACTTAGAATATAAGAAACGCACAGTGTAGTACATAGTATATGAGTGAGTTGCACTGAAAAACTTAGAATATAAGAAACGCACAGTGTAGTACATAGTATATGAGTGAGTTGCACTGAAAAACTTAGAATATAAGAAACGCACAGTGTAGTACATAGTATATGAGTGAGTTGCACTGAAAAACTTAGAATATAAGAAACGCACAGTGTAGTACATAGTATATGAGTGAGTTGCACTGAAAAACTTAGAATATAAGAAACGCACAGTGTAGTACATAGTATATGAGTGAGTTGCACTGAAAAACTTAGAATATAAGAAACGCACAGTGTAGTACATAGTATATGAGTGAGTTGCACTGAAAAACTTAGAATATAAGAAACGCACAGTGTAGTACATAGTATATGAGTGAGTTGCACTGAAAAACTTAGAATATAAGAAACGCACAGTGTAGTACATAGTATATGAGTGAGTTGCACTGAAAAACTTAGAATATAAGAAACGCACAGTGTAGTACATAGTATATGAGTGAGTTGCACTGAAAAACTTAGAATATAAGAAACGCACAGTGTAGTACATAGTATATGAGTGAGTTGCACTGAAAAACTTAGAATATAAGAAACGCACAGTGTAGTACATAGTATATGAGTGAGTTGCACTGAAAAACTTAGAATATAAGAAACGCACAGTGTAGTACATAGTATATGAGTGAGTTGCACTAAAAACTTAGAATATAAGAAACGCACAGTGTAGTACATAGTATATGAGTGAGTTGCACTGAAAAACTTAGAATATAAGAAACGCACAGTGTAGTACATAGTATATGAGTGAGTTGCACTGAAAAACTTAGAATTTAAGAAACGCACAGTGTAGTACATAGTATATGAGTGAGTTGCACTGAAAAACTTAGAATATAAGAAACGCACAGTGTAGTACATAGTATATGAGTGAGTTGCACTGAAAAACTTAGAATATAAGAAACGCACAGTGTAATACATAGTATATGAGTGAGTTGCACTGAAAAACTTAGAATATAAGAAACGCACAGTGTAGTACATAGTATATGAGTGAGTTGCACTGAAAAACTTAGAATATAAGAAACGCACAGTGTAGTACATAGTATATGAGTGAGTTGCACTGAAAAACTTAGAATATAAGAAACGCACAGTGTAGTACATAGTATATGAGTGAGTTGCACTGAAAAACTTAGAATATAAGAAACGCACAGTGTAATACATAGTATATGAGTGAGTTGCACTGAAAAACTTAGAATATAAGAAACGCACAGTGTAGTACATAGTATATGAGTGAGTTGCACTGAAAAACTTAGAATTTAAGAAACGCACAGTGTAGTATATAGTATATGAGTGAGTTGCACTGAAAAAATTAGAATATAAGAAACGCACAGTGTAGTACAAAGTATATGAGTGAGTTGCACTGAAAAACTTAGAATATAAGAAACGCACAGTGTAGTACATAGTATATGAGTGAGTTGCACTGAAAAACTTAGAATATAAGAAACGCACAGTGTAGTACATAGTATATGAGTGAGTTGCACTGAAAAACTTAGAATTTACTGAAAAACCCGCATTACACGAAATGCACAGTGTAGTACATAGTATATGAGTGAGTTGCACTGAAAAACTTAGAATATAAGAAACGCAAAGTGTAGTACATAGTATATGAATATGAGTGAGTTGCACTGAAAAACTTAGAATATAAGAAACGCACAGTGTAGTACATAGTATATGAGTGAGTTGCACTCAAAAACTTAGAATATAAGAAACGCACAGTGTAGTACATAGTATATGAGTGAGTTGCACTGAAAAACTTAGAATATAAGAAACGCACAGTGTAGTACATAGTATATGAGTGAGTTGCACTGAAAAACTTAGAATATAAGAAACGCACAGTGTAGTACATAGTATATGAGTGAGTTGCACTTAAAAACTTAGAATATAAGAAACGCACAGTGTAGTACATAGTATATGAGTGAGTTGCACTGAAAAACTTAGAATATAAGAAACGCACAGTGTAGTACATAGTATATGAGTGAGTTGCACTGAAAAACTTAGAATATAAGAAACGCACAGTGTAGGACATAGTATATGAGTGAGTTGCACTGAAAAACTTAGAATATAAGAAACGCACATTGTAGTACATAGTATATGAGTGAGTTGCACGGAAAAACCTAGAATTTAAGAAACGCACAGTGTAGTATATAGTATATGAGTGAGTTGCACTGAAAAACTTAGAATCTAAGAAACGCACAGTGTAGTACATACTATATGAGTGAGTTGCACTGAAAAACTTAGAATATAAGAAACGCACAGTGTAGTACATAGTATATGAGTGAGTTGCACTGAAAAACTTAGAATATAAGAAACGCACAGTATAGTACATAGTATATGAGTGAGTTGCACTGAAAAACTTAGAATATAAGAAACGCACAGTGTAGTACATAGTATATGAGTGAGTTGCACTGAAAAACTTAGAATATAAGAAACGCACAGTGTAGTACATAGTATATGAGTGAGTTGCACTGAAAAACTTAGAATATAAGAAACGCACAGTGTAGTACATAGTATATGAGTGAGTTGCACTGAAAAACTTAGAATTTACTGAAAAACCCGCATTACACGAAATGCACAGTGTAGTACATAGTATATGAGTGAGTTGCACTGAAAAACTTAGAATATAAGAAACGCAAAGTGTAGTACATAGTATATGAATATGAGTGAGCTGCACTGAAAAACTTAGAATATAAGAAACGCACAGTGTAGTACATAGTATATGAGTGAGTTGCACTCAAAAACTTAGAATATAAGAAACGCACAGTGTAGTACATAGTATATGAGTGAGTTGCACTGAAAAACTTAGAATATAAGAAACGCACAGTGTAGTACATAGTATATGAGTGAGTTGCACTGAAAAACTTAGAATATAAGAAACGCACAGTGTAGTACAGAGTATATGAGTGAGTTGCACTGAAAAACTTAGAATATAAGAAACGCACAGTGTAGTACATAGTATATGAGTGAGTTGCACTCAAAAACTTAGAATATAAGAAACGCACAGTGTAGTACATAGTATATGAGTGAGTTGCACTGAAAAACTTAGAATATAAGAAACGCACAGTGTAGTACATAGTATATGAGTGAGTTGCACTGAAAAACTTAGAATATAAGGAACGCACAGTGTAGTACATAGTATATGAGTGAGTTGCACTGAAAAACTTAGAATATAAGGAACGCACAGTGTAGTACATAGTATATGAGTGAGTTGCACTGAAAAACTTAGAATTTAAGAAACGCACAGTGTAGTACATAGTATATGAGTGAGTTGCACTGAAAAACTTAGAATATAACAAACGCACAGTGTAGTATTAAGTATATGAGTGAGTTGCACTGAAAAACTTAGAATATAAGAAACGCACAGTGTAGTACATAGTATATGAGTGAGTTGCACTGAAAAACTTAGAATATAAGAAACGCACAGTGTAGTACATAGTATATGAGTGAGTTGCACTGAAAAACTTAGAATTTACTGAAAAACCCGCATTACACGAAATGCACAGTGTAGTACATAGTATATGAGTGAGTTGCACTGAAAAACTTAGAATATAAGAAACGCACAGTGTAGTACATAGTATATGAGTGAGTTGCACTGAAAAACTTAGAATATAAGAAACGCACAGTGTAGTACATAGTATATGAGTGAGTTGCACTGAAAAACTTAGAATATAAGAAACGCACAGTGTAGTACATAGTATATGAGTGAGTTGCACTGAAAAACTTAGAATATAAGAATCGCACAGTGTAGTACATAGTATATGAGTGAGTTGCACTGAAAAACTTAGAATATAAGAAACGCACAGTGTAGTACATAGTATATGAGTGAGTTGCACTGAAAAACTTAGAATATAAGAAACGCACAGTGTAGTACATAGTATATGAGTGAGTTGCACTGAAAAACTTAGAATATAAGAAACGCACAGTGTAGTACATAGTATATGAGTGAGTTGCACTGAAAAACTTAGAATATAAGAAACGCACAGTGTAGTACATAGTATATGAGTGAGTTGCACTGAAAAACTTAGAATATAAGAAACGCACAGTGTAGTACATAGTATATGAGTGAGTTGCACTGAAAAACTTAGAGTATAAGTAACGCACAGTGTAGTACATAGTATATGAGTGAGTTGCACTCAAAAACTTAGAATATAAGAAACGCACAGTGTAGTACATAGTATATGAGTGAGTTGCACTGAAAAACTTAGAATATAAGAAACGCACAGTGTAATACATAGTATATGAGTGAGTTGCACTGAAAAACTTAGAATATAAGAAACGCACAGTGTAGTACATAGTATATGAGTGAGTTGCACTGAAAAACTTAGAATTCACTGAAAAACCCGCATTACACGAAATGCACAGTGTAGTACATAGTATATGAGTGAGTTGCACTGAAAAACTCTAGAATATAAGAAACGCACAGTGTAGTACATAGTATATGAGTGAGTTGCACTCAAAAACTTAGAATATAAGAAACGCACAGTGTAGTACATAGTATATGAGTGAGTTGCACTGAAAAACTTAGAATATAAGAAACGCACAGTGTAGTACATAGTATATGAGTGAGTTGCACTGAAAAACTTAGAATATAAGAAACGCACAGTGTAGTACATAGTATATGAGTGAGTTGCACTGAAAAACTTAGAATATAAGAAACGCACAGTGTAGTACATAGTATATGAGTGAGTTGCACTGAAAAACTTAGAATATAAGAAACGCACAGTGTAGTACATAGTATATGAGTGAGTTGCACTGAAAAACTTAGAATATAAGAAACGCACAGTGTAGTACATAGTATATGAGTGAGTTGCACTGAAAAACTTAGAATATAAGAAACGCACAGTGTAGTACATAGTATATGAGTGAGTTGCACTGAAAAACTTAGAATATAAGAAACGCACAGTGTAGTACATAGTATATGAGTGAGTTGCACTGAAAAACTTAGAATATAAGAAACGCACAGTGTAGTACATAGTATATGAGTGAGTTGCACTGAAAAACTTAGAATATAAGAAACGCACAGTGTAGTACATAGTATATGAGTGAGTTGCACTGAAAAACTTAGAATATAAGAAACGCACAGTGTAGTACATAGTATATGAGTGAGTTGCACTGAAAAACTTAGAATATAAGAAACGCACAGTGTAGTACATAGTATATGAGTGAGTTGCACTGAAAAACTTAGAATATAAGAAACGCACAGTGTAGTACATAGTATATGAGTGAGTTGCACTAAAAACTTAGAATATAAGAAACGCACAGTGTAGTACATAGTATATGAGTGAGTTGCACTGAAAAACTTAGAATATAAGAAACGCACAGTGTAGTACATAGTATATGAGTGAGTTGCACTGAAAAACTTAGAATTTAAGAAACGCACAGTGTAGTACATAGTATATGAGTGAGTTGCACTGAAAAACTTAGAATATAAGAAACGCACAGTGTAGTACATAGTATATGAGTGAGTTGCACTGAAAAACTTAGAATATAAGAAACGCACAGTGTAATACATAGTATATGAGTGAGTTGCACTGAAAAACTTAGAATATAAGAAACGCACAGTGTAGTACATAGTATATGAGTGAGTTGCACTGAAAAACTTAGAATATAAGAAACGCACAGTGTAGTACATAGTATATGAGTGAGTTGCACTGAAAAACTTAGAATATAAGAAACGCACAGTGTAGTACATAGTATATGAGTGAGTTGCACTGAAAAACTTAGAATATAAGAAACGCACAGTGTAGTACATAGTATATGAGTGAGTTGCACTTAAAAACTTAGAATATAAGAAACGCACAGTGTAGTACATAGTATATGAGTGAGTTGCACTGAAAAACTTAGAATATAAGAAACGCACAGTGTAGTACATAGTATATGAGTGAGTTGCACTGAAAAACTTAGAATATAAGAAACGCACAGTGTAGGACATAGTATATGAGTGAGTTGCACTGAAAAACTTAGAATATAAGAAACGCACATTGTAGTACATAGTATATGATTGAGTTGCACGGAAAAACCTAGAATTTAAGAAACGCACAGTGTAGTATATAGTATATGAGTGAGTTGCACTGAAAAACTTAGAATCTAAGAAACGCACAGTGTAGTACATACTATATGAGTGAGTTGCACTGAAAAACTTAGAATATAAGAAACGCACAGTGTAGTACATAGTATATGAGTGAGTTGCACTGAAAAACTTAGAATATAAGAAACGCACAGTGTAGTACATAGTATATGAGTGAGTTGCACTGAAAAACTTAGAATATAAGAAACGCACAGTGTAGTACATAGTATATGAGTGAGTTGCACTGAAAAACTTAGAATATAAGAAACGCACAGTGTAGTACATAGTATATGAGTGAGTTGCACTGAAAAACTTAGAATATAAGAAACGCACAGTGTAGTACATAGTATATGAGTGAGTTGCACTGAAAAACTTAGAATTTAAGAAACGCACAGTGTAGTATATAGTATATGAGTGAGTTGCACTGAAAAAATTAGAATATAAGAAACGCACAGTGTAGTACAAAGTATATGAGTGAGTTGCACTGAAAAACTTAGAATATAAGAAACGCACAGTGTAGTACATAGTATATGAGTGAGTTGCACTGAAAAACTTAGAATATAAGAAACGCACAGTGTAGTACATAGTATATGAGTGAGTTGCACTGAAAAACTTAGAATTTACTGAAAAACCCGCATTACACGAAATGCACAGTGTAGTACATAGTATATGAGTGAGTTGCACTGAAAAACTTAGAATATAAGAAACGCAAAGTGTAGTACATAGTATATGAATATGAGTGAGTTGCACTGAAAAACTTAGAATATAAGAAACGCACAGTGTAGTACATAGTATATGAGTGAGTTGCACTCAAAAACTTAGAATATAAGAAACGCACAGTGTAGTACATAGTATATGAGTGAGTTGCACTGAAAAACTTAGAATATAAGAAACGCACAGTGTAGTACATAGTATATGAGTGAGTTGCACTGAAAAACTTAGAATATAAGAAACGCACAGTGTAGTACATAGTATATGAGTGAGTTGCACTTAAAAACTTAGAATATAAGAAACGCACAGTGTAGTACATAGTATATGAGTGAGTTGCACTGAAAAACTTAGAATATAAGAAACGCACAGTGTAGTACATAGTATATGAGTGAGTTGCACTGAAAAACTTAGAATATAAGAAACGCACAGTGTAGGACATAGTATATGAGTGAGTTGCACTGAAAAACTTAGAATATAAGAAACGCACATTGTAGTACATAGTATATGAGTGAGTTGCACGGAAAAACCTAGAATTTAAGAAACGCACAGTGTAGTATATAGTATATGAGTGAGTTGCACTGAAAAACTTAGAATCTAAGAAACGCACAGTGTAGTACATACTATATGAGTGAGTTGCACTGAAAAACTTAGAATATAAGAAACGCACAGTGTAGTACATAGTATATGAGTGAGTTGCACTGAAAAACTTAGAATATAAGAAACGCACAGTATAGTACATAGTATATGAGTGAGTTGCACTGAAAAACTTAGAATATAAGAAACGCACAGTGTAGTACATAGTATATGAGTGAGTTGCACTGAAAAACTTAGAATATAAGAAACGCACAGTGTAGTACATAGTATATGAGTGAGTTGCACTGAAAAACTTAGAATATAAGAAACGCACAGTGTAGTACATAGTATATGAGTGAGTTGCACTGAAAAACTTAGAATTTAAGAAACGCACAGTGTAGTATATAGTATATGAGTGAGTTGCACTGAAAAAATT
This sequence comes from Mus caroli, assembly GCF_978045245.1. NCBI lineage: Eukaryota > Metazoa > Chordata > Mammalia > Rodentia > Muridae > Mus > Mus caroli. The sequence continues at coordinate 62,920 of NW_028227709.1, read as the reverse complement.
AGAATATAAGAAACGCACAGTGTAGTACAAAGTATATGAGTGAGTTGCACTGAAAAACTTAGAATATAAGAAACGCACAGTGTAGTACATAGTATATGAGTGAGTTGCACTGAAAAACTTAGAATATAAGAAACGCACAGTGTAGTACATAGTATATGAGTGAGTTGCACTGAAAAACTTAGAATTTACTGAAAAACCCGCATTACACGAAATGCACAGTGTAGTACATAGTATATGAGTGAGTTGCACTGAAAAACTTAGAATATAAGAAACGCAAAGTGTAGTACATAGTATATGAATATGAGTGAGTTGCACTGAAAAACTTAGAATATAAGAAACGCACAGTGTAGTACATAGTATATGAGTGAGTTGCACTCAAAAACTTAGAATATAAGAAACGCACAGTGTAGTACATAGTATATGAGTGAGTTGCACTGAAAAACTTAGAATATAAGAAACGCACAGTGTATTACATAGTATATGAGTGAGTTGCACTGAAAAACTTAGAATATAAGAAACGCACAGTGTAGTACATAGTATATGATTGAGTTGCACTTAAAAACTTAGAATATAAGAAACGCACAGTGTAGTACATAGTATATGAGTGAGTTGCACTGAAAAACTTAGAATATAAGAAACGCACAGTGTAGTACATAGTATATGAGTGAGTTGCACTGAAAAACTTAGAATATAAGAAACGCACAGTGTAGGACATAGTATATGAGTGAGTTGCACTGAAAAACTTAGAATATAAGAAACGCACATTGTAGTACATATTATATGAGTGAGTTGCACGGAAAAACCTAGAATTTAAGAAACGCACAGTGTAGTATATAGTATATGAGTGAGTTGCACTGAAAAACTTAGAATCTAAGAAACGCACAGTGTAGTACATACTATATGAGTGAGTTGCACTGAAAAACTTAGAATATAAGAAACGCACAGTGTAGTACATAGTATATGAGTGAGTTGCACTGAAAAACTTAGAATATAAGAAACGCACAGTGTAGTACATAGTATATGAGTGAGTTGCACTGAAAAACTTAGAATATAAGAAACGCACAGTGTAGTACATAGTATATGAGTGAGTTGCACTGAAAAACTTAGAATATAAGAAACGCACAGTGTAGTACATAGTATATGAGTGAGTTGCACTGAAAAACTTAGAATATAAGAAACGCACAGTGTAGTACATAGTATATGAGTGAGTTGCACTGAAAAACTTAGAATTTAAGAAACGCACAGTGTAGTATATAGTATATGAGTGAGTTGCACTGAAAAAATTAGAATATAAGAAACGCACAGTGTAGTACATAGTATATGAGTGAGTTGCACTGAAAAACTTAGAATATAAGAAACGCACAGTGTAGTACATAGTATATGAGTGAGTTGCACTGAAAAACTTAGAATATAAGAAACGCACAGTGTAGTACATAGTATATGAGTGAGTTGCACTGAAAAACTTAGAATATAAGAAACGCACAGTGTAGTACATAGTATATGAGTGAGTTGCACTGAAAAACTTAGAATATAAGAAACGCACAGTGTAGTACATAGTATATGAGTGAGTTGCACTGAAAAACTTAGAATTTAAGAAACGCACAGTGTAGTATATAGTATATGAGTGAGTTGCACTGAAAAAATTAGAATATAAGAAACGCACAGTGTAGTACAAAGTATATGAGTGAGTTGCACTGAAAAACTTAGAATATAAGAAACGCACAGTGTAGTACATAGTATATGAGTGAGTTGCACTGAAAAACTTAGAATATAAGAAACGCACAGTGTAGTACATAGTATATGAGTGAGTTGCACTGAAAAACTTAGAATTTACTGAAAAACCCGCATTACACGAAATGCACAGTGTAGTACATAGTATATGAGTGAGTTGCACTGAAAAACTTAGAATATAAGAAACGCAAAGTGTAGTACATAGTATATGAATATGAGTGAGTTGCACTGAAAAACTTAGAATATAAGAAACGCACAGTGTAGTACATAGTATATGAGTGAGTTGCACTCAAAAACTTAGAATATAAGAAACGCACAGTGTAGTACATAGTATATGAGTGAGTTGCACTGAAAAACTTAGAATATAAGAAACGCACAGTGTATTACATAGTATATGAGTGAGTTGCACTGAAAAACTTAGAATATAAGAAACGCACAGTGTAGTACATAGTATATGATTGAGTTGCACTTAAAAACTTAGAATATAAGAAACGCACAGTGTAGTACATAGTATATGAGTGAGTTGCACTGAAAAACTTAGAATATAAGAAACGCACAGTGTAGTACATAGTATATGAGTGAGTTGCACTGAAAAACTTAGAATATAAGAAACGCACAGTGTAGGACATAGTATATGAGTGAGTTGCACTGAAAAACTTAGAATATAAGAAACGCACATTGTAGTACATATTATATGAGTGAGTTGCACGGAAAAACCTAGAATTTAAGAAACGCACAGTGTAGTATATAGTATATGAGTGAGTTGCACTGAAAAACTTAGAATCTAAGAAACGCACAGTGTAGTACATACTATATGAGTGAGTTGCACTGAAAAACTTAGAATATAAGAAACGCACAGTGTAGTACATAGTATATGAGTGAGTTGCACTGAAAAACTTAGAATATAAGAAACGCACAGTGTAGTACATAGTATATGATTGAGTTGCACTGAAAAACTTAGAATATAAGAAACGCACAGTGTAGTATATAGTATATGAGTGAGTTGCACTGAAAAACTTAGAATATAAGAAACGCACAGTGTAGTACATAGTATATGAGTGAGTTGCACTGAAAAACTTAGAATATAAGAAACGCACAGTGTAGTACATAGTATATGAGTGAGTTGCACTGAAAAACTTAGAATATAAGAAACGCACATTGTAGTACATAGTATATGAGTGAGTTGCACGGAAAAACCTAGAATTTAAGAAACGCACAGTGTAGTATATAGTATATGAGTGAGTTGCACTGAAAAACTTAGAATCTAAGAAACGCACAGTGTAGTACATACTATATGAGTGAGTTGCACTGAAAAACTTGGAATATAAGAAACGCACAGTGTAGTACATAGTATATGAGTGAGTTGCACTGAAAAACTTAGAATATAAGAAACGCACAGTGTAGTACATAGTATATGAGTGAGTTGCACTGAAAAACTTAGAATATAAGAAACGCACAGTGTAGTACATAGTATATGAGTGAGTTGCACTGAAAAACTTAGAATATAAGAAACGCACAGTGTAGTACATAGTATATGAGTGAGTTGCACTGAAAAACTTAGAATTTAAGAAACGCACAGTGTAGTATATAGTATATGAGTGAGTTGCACTGAAAAAATTAGAATATAAGAAACGCACAGTGTAGTACAAAGTATATGAGTGAGTTGCACTGAAAAACTTAGAATATAAGAAACGCACAGTGTAGTACATAGTATATGAGTGAGTTGCACTGAAAAACTTAGAATATAAGAAACGCACAGTGTAGTACATAGTATATGAGTGAGTTGCACTGAAAAACTTAGAATTTACTGAAAAACCCGCATTACACGAAATGCACAGTGTAGTACATAGTATATGAGTGAGTTGCACTGAAAAACTTAGAATATAAGAAACGCAAAGTGTAGTACATAGTATATGAATATGAGTGAGTTGCACTGAAAAACTTAGAATATAAGAAACGCACAGTGTAGTACATAGTATATGAGTGAGTTGCACTGAAAAACTTAGAATATAAGAAACGCACAGTGTAGTACATAGTATATGAGTGAGTTGCACTGAAAAACTTAGAATATAAGAAACGCACAGTGTAGTACATAGTATATGAGTGAGTTGCACTGAAAAACTTAGAATATAAGAAACGCAGAGTGTAGTACATAGTATATGAGTGAGTTGCACTCAAAAACTTAGAATATAAGAAACGCACAGTGTAGTACATAGTATATGAGTGAGTTGCACTCAAAAACTTAGAATATAAGAAACGCACAGTGTAGTACATAGTATATGAGTGAGTTGCACTGAAAAACTTAGAATATAAGAAACGCACAGTGTAGTACATAGTATATGAGTGAGTTGCACTGAAAAACTTAGAATATAAGAAACGCACAGTGTAGTACATAGTATATGAGTGAGTTGCACTGAAAAACTTAGAATATAAGGAACGCACAGTGTAGTACATAGTATATGAGTGAGTTGCACTGAAAAACTTAGAATTTAAGAAACGCACAGTGTAGTACATAGTATATGAGTGAGTTGCACTGAAAAACTTAGAATATAACAAACGCACAGTGTAGTATTAAGTATATGAGTGAGTTGCACTGAAAAACTTAGAATATAAGAAACGCACAGTGTAGTACATAGTATATGAGTGAGTTGCACTGAAAAACTTAGAATATAAGAAACGCACAGTGTAGTACATAGTGTATGAGTGAGTTGCACTGAAAAACTTAGAATTTACTGAAAAACCCGCATTACACGAAATGCACAGTGTAGTACATAGTATATGAGTGAGTTGCACTGAAAAACTTAGAATATAAGAAACGCACAGTGTAGTACATAGTATATGAGTGAGTTGCACTGAAAAACTTAGAATATAAGAAACGCACAGTGTAGTACATAGTATATGAGTGAGTTGCACTGAAAAACTTAGAATATAAGAAACGCACAGTGTAGTACATAGTATATGAGTGAGTTGCACTGAAAAACTTAGAATATAAGAATCGCACAGTGTAGTACATAGTATATGAGTGAGTTGCACTGAAAAACTTAGAATATAAGAAACGCACAGTGTAGTACATAGTATATGAGTGAGTTGCACTGAAAAACTTAGAATATAAGAAACGCACAGTGTAGTACATAGTATATGAGTGAGTTGCACTGAAAAACTTAGAATATAAGAAACGCACAGTGTAGTACATAGTATATGAGTGAGTTGCACTGAAAAACTTAGAATATAAGAAACGCACAGTGTAGTACATAGTATATGAGTGAGTTGCACTGAAAAACTTAGAATATAAGAAACGCACAGTGTAGTACATAGTATATGAGTGAGTTGCACTGAAAAACTTAGAATATAAGAAACGCACAGTGTAGTACATAGTATATGAGTGAGTTGCACTGAAAAACTTAGAATATAAGAAACGCACAGTGTAGTACATAGTATATGAGTGAGTTGCACTGAAAAACTTAGAATATAAGAAACGCACAGTGTAGTACATAGTATATGAGTGAGTTGCACTCAAAAACTTAGAATATAAGAAACGCACAGTGTAGTACATAGTATATGAGTGAGTTGCACTGAAAAACTTAGAATATAAGAAACGCACAGTGTAATACATAGTATATGAGTGAGTTGCACTGAAAAACTTAGAATATAAGAAACGCACAGTGTAGTACATAGTATATGAGTGAGTTTCACTGAAAAACTTATAATTCACTGAAAAACCCGCATTACACGAAATGCACAGTGTAGTACATAGTATATGAGTGAGTTGCACTGAAAAACTCTAGAATATAAGAAACGCACAGTGTAGTACATAGTATATGAGTGAGTTGCACTCAAAAACTTAGAATATAAGAAACGCACAGTGTAGTACATAGTATATGAGTGAGTTGCACTGAAAAACTTAGAATATAAGAAACGCACAGTGTAGTACATAGTATATGAGTGAGTTGCACTGAAAAACTTAGAATATAAGAAACGCACAGTGTAGTACATAGTATATGAGTGAGTTGCACTGAAAAACTTAGAATATAAGAAACGCACAGTGTAGTACATAGTATATGAGTGAGTTGCACTGAAAAACTTAGAATATAAGAAACGCACAGTGTAGTACATAGTATATGAGTGAGTTGCACTGAAAAACTTAGAATATAAGAAACGCACAGTGTAGTACATAGTATATGAGTGAGTTGCACTGAAAAACTTAGAATATAAGAAACGCACAGTGTAGTACATAGTATATGAGTGAGTTGCACTGAAAAACTTAAAATATAAGAAACGCACAGTGTAGTACATAGTATATGAGTGAGTTGCACTGAAAAACTTAGAATTTACTGAAAAACCCGCATTACACGAAATGCACAGTGTAGTACATAGTATATGAGTGAGTTGCACTGAAAAACTTAGAATATAAGAAACGCAAAGTGTAGTACATAGTATATGAATATGAGTGAGTTGCACTGAAAAACTTAGAATATAAGAAACGCACAGTGTAGTACATAGTATATGAGTGAGTTGCACTGAAAAACTTAGAATATAAGAAACGCACAGTGTAGTACATAGTATATGAGTGAGTTGCACTGAAAAACTTAGAATATAAGAAACGCACAGTGTAGTACATAGTATATGAGTGAGTTGCACTGAAAAACTTAGAATATAAGAAACGCACAGTGTAGTACATAGTATATGAGTGAGTTGCACTGAAAAACTTAGAATATAAGAAACGCACAGTGTAGTACATAGTATATGAGTGAGTTGCACTGAAAAACTTAGAATATAAGAAACGCACAGTGTAGTACATAGTATATGAGTGAGTTGCACTGAAAAACTTAGAATATAAGAAACGCACAGTGTAGTACATAGTATATGAGTGAGTTGCACTGAAAAACTTAGAATATAAGAAACGCACAGTGTAGTACATAGTATATGAGTGAGTTGCACTGAAAAACTTAGAATATAAGGAACGCACAGTGTAGTACATAGTATATGAGTGAGTTGCACTGAAAAACTTAGAATTTGAGAAACGCACAGTGTAGTACATAGTATATGAGTGAGTTGCACTGAAAAACTTAGAATATAACAAACGCACAGTGTAGTATTAAGTATATGAGTGAGTTGCACTGAAAAACTTAGAATATAAGAAACGCACAGTGTAGTACATAGTATATGAGTGAGTTGCACTGAAAAACTTAGAATATAAGAAACGCACAGTGTAGTACATAGTATATGAGTGAGTTGCACTGAAAAACTTAAAATTTACTGAAAAACCCGCATTACACGAAATGCACAGTGTAGTACATAGTATATGAGTGAGTTGCACTGAAAAACTTAGAATATAAGAAACGCACAGTGTAGTACATAGTATATGAGTGAGTTGCACTGAAAAACTTAGAATATAAGAAACGCACAGTGTAGTACATAGTATATGAGTGAGTTGCACTGAAAAACTTAGAATATAAGAAACGCACAGTGTAGTACATAGTATATGAGTGAGTTGCACTGAAAAACTTAGAATATAAGAATCGCACAGTGTAGTACATAGTATATGAGTGAGTTGCACTGAAAAACTTAGAATATAAGAAACGCACAGTGTAGTACATAGTATATGAGTGAGTTGCACTGAAAAACTTAGAATATAAGAAACGCACAGTGTAGTACATAGTATATGAGTGAGTTGCACTGAAAAACTTAGAATATAAGAAACGCACAGTGTAGTACATAGTATATGAGTGAGTTGCACTGAAAAACTTAGAATATAAGAAACGCACAGTGTAGTACATAGTATATGAGTGAGTTGCACTGAAAAACTTAGAATATAAGAAACGCACAGTGTAGTACATAGTATATGAGTGAGTTGCACTGAAAAACTTAGAATATAAGAAACGCACAGTGTAGTACATAGTATATGAGTGAGTTGCACTGAAAAACTTAGAATATAAGAAACGCACAGTGTAGTACATAGTATATGAGTGAGTTGCACTGAAAAACTTAGAATATAAGAAACGCACAGTGTAGTACATAGTATATGAGTGAGTTGCACTCAAAAACTTAGAATATAAGAAACGCACAGTGTAGTACATAGTATATGAGTGAGTTGCACTGAAAAACTTAGAATATAAGAAACGCACAGTGTAATACATAGTATATGAGTGAGTTGCACTGAAAAACTTAGAATATAAGAAACGCACAGTGTAGTACATAGTATATGAGTGAGTTGCACTGAAAAACTTAGAATTCACTGAAAAACCCGCATTACACGAAATGCACAGTGTAGTACATAGTATATGAGTGAGTTGCACTGAAAAACTCTAGAATATAAGAAACGCACAGTGTAGTACATAGTATATGAGTGAGTTGCACTCAAAAACTTAGAATATAAGAAACGCACAGTGTAGTACATAGTATATGAGTGAGTTGCACTGAAAAACTTAGAATATAAGAAACGCACAGTGTAGTACATAGTATATGAGTGAGTTGCACTGAAAAACTTAGAATATAAGAAACGCACAGTGTAGTACATAGTATATGAGTGAGTTGCACTGAAAAACTTAGAATATAAGAAACGCACAGTGTAGTACATAGTATATGAGTGAGTTGCACTGAAAAACTTAGAATATAAGAAACGCACAGTGTAGTACATAGTATATGAGTGAGTTGCACTGAAAAACTTAGAATATAAGAAACGCACAGTGTAGTACATAGTATATGAGTGAGTTGCACTGAAAAACTTAGAATATAAGAAACGCACAGTGTAGTACATAGTATATGAGTGAGTTGCACTGAAAAACTTAGAATATAAGAAACGCACAGTGTAGTACATAGTATATGAGTGAGTTGCACTGAAAAACTTAGAATATAAGAAACGCACAGTGTAGTACATAGTATATGAGTGAGTTGCACTGAAAAACTTAGAATATAAGAAACGCACAGTGTAGTACATAGTATATGAGTGAGTTGCACTGAAAAACTTAGAATATAAGAAACGCACAGTGTAGTACATAGTATATGAGTGAGTTGCACTGAAAAACTTAGAATATAAGAAACGCACAGTGTAGTACATAGTATATGAGTGAGTTGCACTGAAAAACTTAGAATATAAGAAACGCACAGTGTAGTACATAGTATATGAGTGAGTTGCACTGAAAAACTTAGAATATAAGAAACGCACAGTGTAGTACATAGTATATGAGTGAGTTGCACTGAAAAACTTAGAATATAAGAAACGCACAGTGTAGTACATAGTATATGAGTGAGTTGCACTGAAAAACTTAGAATTTAAGAAACGCACAGTGTAGTACATAGTATATGAGTGAGTTGCACTGAAAAACTTAGAATTTAAGAAACGCACAGTGTAGTACATAGTATATGAGTGAGTTGCACTGAAAAACTTAGAATATAAGAAACGCACAGTGTAGTACATAGTATATGAGTGAGTTGCACTGAAAAACTTAGAATATAAGAAACGCACAGTGTAATACATAGTATATGAGTGAGTTGCACTGAAAAATTTAGAATATAAGAAACGCACAGTGTAGTACATAGTATATGAGTGAGTTGCACTGAAAAACTTAGAATATAAGAAACGCACAGTGTAGTACATAGTATATGAGTGAGTTGCACTGAAAAACTTAGAATATAAGAAACGCACAGTGTAGTACATAGTATATGAGTGAGTTGCACTGAAAAACTTAGAATATAAGAAACGCACAGTGTAGTACATAGTATATGATTGAGTTGCACTTAAAAACTTAGAATATAAGAAACGCACAGTGTAGTACATAGTATATGAGTGAGTTGCACTGAAAAACTTAGAATATAAGAAACGCACAGTGTAGTACATAGTATATGAGTGAGTTGCACTGAAAAACTTAGAATATAAGAAACGCACAGTGTAGGACATAGTATATGAGTGAGTTGCACTGAAAAACTTAGAATATAAGAAACGCACATTGTAGTACATAGTATATGAGTGAGTTGCACGGAAAAACCTAGAATTTAAGAAACGCACAGTGTAGTATATAGTATATGAGTGAGTTGCACTGAAAAACTTAGAATCTAAGAAACGCACAGTGTAGTACATACTATATGAGTGAGTTGCACTGAAAAACTTAGAATATAAGAAACGCACAGTGTAGTACATAGTATATGAGTGAGTTGCACTGAAAAACTTAGAATATAAGAAACGCACAGTGTAGTACATAGTATATGAGTGAGTTGCACTGAAAAACTTAGAATATAAGAAACGCACAGTGTAGTACATAGTATATGAGTGAGTTGCACTGAAAAACTTAGAATATAAGAAACGCACAGTGTAGTACATAGTATATGAGTGAGTTGCACTGAAAAACTTAGAATATAAGAAACGCACAGTGTAGTACATAGTATATGAGTGAGTTGCACTGAAAAACTTAGAATTTAAGAAACGCACAGTGTAGTATATAGTATATGAGTGAGTTGCACTGAAAAAATTAGAATATAAGAAACGCACAGTGTAGTACAAAGTATATGAGTGAGTTGCACTGAAAAACTTAGAATATAAGAAACGCACAGTGTAGTACATAGTATATGAGTGAGTTGCACTGAAAAACTTAGAATATAAGAAACGCACAGTGTAGTACATAGTGTATGAGTGAGTTGCACTGAAAAACTTAGAATTTACTGAAAAACCCGCATTACACGAAATGCACAGTGTAGTACATAGTATATGAGTGAGTTGCACTGAAAAACTTAGAATATAAGAAACGCACAGTGTAGTACATAGTATATGAGTGAGTTGCACTGAAAAACTTAGAATATAAGAAACGCACAGTGTAGTACATAGTATATGAGTGAGTTGCACTGAAAAACTTAGAATATAAGAATCGCACAGTGTAGTACATAGTATATGAGTGAGTTGCACTGAAAAACTTAGAATATAAGAAACGCACAGTGTAGTACATAGTATATGAGTGAGTTGCACTGAAAAACTTAGAATATAAGAAACGCACAGTGTAGTACATAGTATATGAGTGAGTTGCACTGAAAAACTTAGAATATAAGAAACGCACAGTGTAGTACATAGTATATGAGTGAGTTGCACTGAAAAACTTAGAATATAAGAAACGCACAGTGTAGTACATAGTATATGAGTGAGTTGCACTGAAAAACTTAGAATATAAGAAACGCACAGTGTAGTACATAGTATATGAGTGAGTTGCACTGAAAAACTTAGAATATAAGAAACGCACAGTGTAGTACATAGTATATGAGTGAGTTGCACTGAAAAACTTAGAATATAAGAAACGCACAGTGTAGTACATAGTATATGAGTGAGTTGCACTGAAAAACTTAGAATATAAGAAACGCACAGTGTAGTACATAGTATATGAGTGAGTTGCACTCAAAAACTTAGAATATAAGAAACGCACAGTGTAGTACATAGTATATGAGTGAGTTGCACTGAAAAACTTAGAATATAAGAAACGCACAGTGTAATACATAGTATATGAGTGAGTTGCACTGAAAAACTTAGAATATAAGAAACGCACAGTGTAGTACATAGTATATGAGTGAGTTTCACTGAAAAACTTATAATTCACTGAAAAACCCGCATTACACGAAATGCACAGTGTAGTACATAGTATATGAGTGAGTTGCACTGAAAAACTCTAGAATATAAGAAACGCACAGTGTAGTACATAGTATATGAGTGAGTTGCACTCAAAAACTTAGAATATAAGAAACGCACAGTGTAGTACATAGTATATGAGTGAGTTGCACTGAAAAACTTAGAATATAAGAAACGCACAGTGTAGTACATAGTATATGAGTGAGTTGCACTGAAAAACTTAGAATATAAGAAACGCACAGTGTAGTACATAGTATATGAGTGAGTTGCACTGAAAAACTTAGAATATAAGAAACGCACAGTGTAGTACATAGTATATGAGTGAGTTGCACTGAAAAACTTAGAATATAAGAAACGCACAGTGTAGTACATAGTATATGAGTGAGTTGCACTGAAAAACTTAGAATATAAGAAACGCACAGTGTAGTACATAGTATATGAGTGAGTTGCACTGAAAAACTTAGAATATAAGAAACGCACAGTGTAGTACATAGTATATGAGTGAGTTGCACTGAAAAACTTAGAATATAAGAAACGCACAGTGTAGTACATAGTATATGAGTGAGTTGCACTGAAAAACTTAAAATATAAGAAACGCACAGTGTAGTACATAGTATATGAGTGAGTTGCACTGAAAAACTTAGAATTTACTGAAAAACCCGCATTACACGAAATGCACAGTGTAGTACATAGTATATGAGTGAGTTGCACTGAAAAACTTAGAATATAAGAAACGCAAAGTGTAGTACATAGTATATGAATATGAGTGAGTTGCACTGAAAAACTTAGAATATAAGAAACGCACAGTGTAGTACATAGTATATGAGTGAGTTGCACTCAAAAACTTAGATTATAAGAAACGCACAGTGTAGTACATAGTATATGAGTGAGTTGCACTGAAAAACTTAGAATATAAGAAACGCACAGTGTAGTACATAGTATATGAGTGAGTTGCACTGAAAAACTTAGAATATAAGAAACGCACAGTGTAGTACATAGTATATGAGTGAGTTGCACTCAAAAACTTAGAATATAAGAAACGCACAGTGTAGTACATAGTATATGAGTGAGTTGCACTCAAAAACTTAGAATATAAGAAACGCACAGTGTAGTACATAGTATATGAGTGAGTTGCACTGAAAAACTTAGAATATAAGAAACGCACAGTGTAGTACATAGTATATGAGTGAGTTGCACTGAAAAACTTAGAATATAAGAAACGCACAGTGTAGTACATAGTATATGAGTGAGTTGCACTGAAAAACTTAGAATATAAGGAACGCACAGTGTAGTACATAGTATATGAGTGAGTTGCACTGAAAAACTTAGAATTTGAGAAACGCACAGTGTAGTACATAGTATATGAGTGAGTTGCACTGAAAAACTTAGAATATAACAAACGCACAGTGTAGTATTAAGTATATGAGTGAGTTGCACTGAAAAACTTAGAATATAAGAAACGCACAGTGTAGTACATAGTATATGAGTGAGTTGCACTGAAAAACTTAGAATATAAGAAACGCACAGTGTAGTACATAGTATATGAGTGAGTTGCACTGAAAAACTTAAAATTTACTGAAAAACCCGCATTACACGAAATGCACAGTGTAGTACATAGTATATGAGTGAGTTGCACTGAAAAACTTAGAATATAAGAAACGCACAGTGTAGTACATAGTATATGAGTGAGTTGCACTGAAAAACTTAGAATATAAGAAACGCACAGTGTAGTACATAGTATATGAGTGAGTTGCACTGAAAAACTTAGAATATAAGAAACGCACAGTGTAGTACATAGTATATGAGTGAGTTGCACTGAAAAACTTAGAATATAAGAATCGCACAGTGTAGTACATAGTATATGAGTGAGTTGCACTGAAAAACTTAGAATATAAGAAACGCACAGTGTAGTACATAGTATATGAGTGAGTTGCACTGAAAAACTTAGAATATAAGAAACGCACAGTGTAGTACATAGTATATGAGTGAGTTGCACTGAAAAACTTAGAATATAAGAAACGCACAGTGTAGTACATAGTATATGAGTGAGTTGCACTGAAAAACTTAGAATATAAGAAACGCACAGTGTAGTACATAGTATATGAGTGAGTTGCACTGAAAAACTTAGAATATAAGAAACGCACAGTGTAGTACATAGTATATGAGTGAGTTGCACTGAAAAACTTAGAATATAAGAAACGCACAGTGTAGTACATAGTATATGAGTGAGTTGCACTCAAAAACTTAGAATATAAGAAACGCACAGTGTAGTACATAGTATATGAGTGAGTTGCACTGAAAAACTTAGAATATAAGAAACGCACAGTGTAGTACATAGTATATGAGTGAGTTGCACTCAAAAACTTAGAATATAAGAAACGCACAGTGTAGTACATAGTATATGAGTGAGTTGCACTGAAAAACTTAGAATATAAGAAACGCACAGTGTAATACATAGTATATGAGTGAGTTGCACTGAAAAACTTAGAATATAAGAAACGCACAGTGTAGTACATAGTATATGAGTGAGTTGCACTGAAAAACTTAGAATTCACTGAAAAACCCGCATTACACGAAATGCACAGTGTAGTACATAGTATATGAGTGAGTTGCACTGAAAAACTCTAGAATATAAGAAACGCACAGTGTAGTACATAGTATATGAGTGAGTTGCACTCAAAAACTTAGAATATAAGAAACGCACAGTGTAGTACATAGTATATGAGTGAGTTGCACTGAAAAACTTAGAATATAAGAAACGCACAGTGTAGTACATAGTATATGAGTGAGTTGCACTGAAAAACTTAGAATATAAGAAACGCACAGTGTAGTACATAGTATATGAGTGAGTTGCACTGAAAAACTTAGAATATAAGAAACGCACAGTGTAGTACATAGTATATGAGTGAGTTGCACTGAAAAACTTAGAATATAAGAAACGCACAGTGTAGTACATAGTATATGAGTGAGTTGCACTGAAAAACTTAGAATATAAGAAACGCACAGTGTAGTACATAGTATATGAGTGAGTTGCACTAAAAAACTTAGAATATAAGAAACGCACAGTGTAGTACATAGTATATGAGTGAGTTGCACTGAAAAACTTAGAATATAAGAAACGCACAGTGTAGTACATAGTATATGAGTGAGTTGCACTGAAAAACTTAGAATATAAGAAACGCACAGTGTAGTACATAGTATATGAGTGAGTTGCACTGAAAAACTTAGAATATAAGAAACGCACAGTGTAGTACATAGTATATGAGTGAGTTGCACTGAAAAACTTAGAATATAAGAAACGCACAGTGTAGTACATAGTATATGAGTGAGTTGCACTGAAAAACTTAGAATATAAGAAACGCACAGTGTAGTACATAGTATATGAGTGAGTTGCACTGAAAAACTTAGAATATAAGAAACGCACAGTGTAGTACATAGTATATGAGTGAGTTGCACTGAAAAACTTAGAATATAAGAAACGCACAGTGTAGTACATAGTATATGAGTGAGTTGCACTGAAAAACTTAGAATATAAGAAACGCACAGTGTAGTACATAGTATATGAGTGAGTTGCACTGAAAAACTTAGAATATAAGAAACGCACAGTGTAGTACATAGTATATGAGTGAGTTGCACTGAAAAACTTAGAATTTAAGAAACGCACAGTGTAGTACATAGTATATGAGTGAGTTGCACTGAAAAACTTAGAATATAAGAAACGCACAGTGTAGTAAATAGTATATGAGTGAGTTGCACTGAAAAACTTAGAATATAAGAAACGCACAGTGTAATACATAGTATATGAGTGAGTTGCACTGAAAAATTTAGAATATAAGAAACGCACAGTGTAGTACATAGTATATGAGTGAGTTGCACTGAAAAACTTAGAATATAAGAAACGCACAGTGTAGTACATAGTATATGAGTGAGTTGCACTGAAAAACTTAGAATATAAGAAACGCACAGTGTAGTACATAGTATATGAGTGAGTTGCACTGAAAAACTTAGAATATAAGAAACGCACAGTGCAGTACATAGTATATGATTGAGTTGCACTTAAAAACTTAGAATATAAGAAACGCACAGTGTAGTACATAGTATATGAGTGAGTTGCACTGAAAAACTTAGAATATAAGAAACGCACAGTGTAGTACATAGTATATGAGTGAGTTGCACTGAAAAACTTAGAATATAAGAAACGCACAGTGTAGGACATAGTATATGAGTGAGTTGCACTGAAAAACTTAGAATATAAGAAACGCACATTGTAGTACATAGTATATGAGTGAGTTGCACGGAAAAACCTAGAATTTAAGAAACGCACAGTGTAGTATATAGTATATGAGTGAGTTGCACTGAAAAACTTAGAATCTAAGAAACGCACAGTGTAGTACATACTATATGAGTGAGTTGCACTGAAAAACTTAGAATATAAGAAACGCACAGTGTAGTACATAGTATATGAGTGAGTTGCACTGAAAAACTTAGAATATAAGAAACGCACAGTGTAGTACATAGTATATGAGTGAGTTGCACTGAAAAACTTAGAATATAAGAAACGCACAGTGTAGTACATAGTATATGAGTGAGTTGCACTGAAAAACTTAGAATATAAGAAACGCACAGTGTAGTACATAGTATATGAGTGAGTTGCACTGAAAAACTTAGAATATAAGAAACGCACAGTGTAGTACATAGTATATGAGTGAGTTGCACTGAAAAACTTAGAATTTAAGAAACGCACAGTGTAGTATATAGTATATGAGTGAGTTGCACTGAAAAAATTAGAATATAAGAAACGCACAGTGTAGTACAAAGTATATGAGTGAGTTGCACTGAAAAACTTAGAATATAAGAAACGCACAGTGTAGTACATAGTATATGAGTGAGTTGCACTGAAAAACTTAGAATATAAGAAACGCACAGTGTAGTACATAGTATATGAGTGAGTTGCACTGAAAAACTTAGAATATAAGGAACGCACAGTGTAGTACATAGTATATGAGTGAGTTGCACTGAAAAACTTAGAATTTAAGAAACGCACAGTGTAGTACATAGTATATGAGTGAGTTGCACTGAAAAACTTAGAATATAAGAAACGCACAGTGTAGTATTAAGTATATGAGTGAGTTGCACTGAAAAACTTAGAATATAAGAAACGCACAGTGTAGTACATAGTATATGAGTGAGTTGCACTGAAAAACTTAGAATATAAGAAACGCACAGTGTAGTACATAGTATATGAGTGAGTTGCACTGAAAAACTTAGAATTTACTGAAAAACCCGCATTACACGAAATGCACAGTGTAGTACATAGTATATGAGTGAGTTGCACTGAAAAACTTAGAATATAAGAAACGCACAGTGTAGTACATAGTATATGAGTGAGTTGCACTGAAAAACTTAGAATATAAGAAACGCACAGTGTAGTACATAGTATATGAGTGAGTTGCACTGAAAAACTTAGAATATAAGAAACGCACAGTGTAGTACATAGTATATGAGTGAGTTGCACTGAAAAACTTAGAATATAAGAATCGCACATGTAGTACATAGTATATGAGTGAGTTGCACTGAAAAACTTAGAATATAAGAAACGCACAGTGTAGTACATAGTATATGAGTGAGTTGCACTGAAAAACTTAGAATATAAGAAACGCAGAGTGTAGTACATAGTATATGAGTGAGTTGCACTGAAAAACTTAGAATATAAGAAACGCACAGTGTAGTACATAGTATATGAGTGAGTTGCACTGAAAAACTTAGAATATAAGAAACGCACAGTGTAGTACATAGTATATGAGTGAGTTGCACTGAAAAACTTAGAATATAAGAAACGCACAGTGTAGTACATAGTATATGAGTGAGTTGCACTGAAAAACTTAGAATTTAAGAAACGCACAGTGTAGTACATAGTATATGAGTGAGTTGCACTGAAAAACTTAGAATATAAGAAACGCACAGTGTAGTACATAGTATATGAGTGAGTTGCACTGAAAAACTTAGAATATAAGAAACGCACAGTGTAGTACATAGTATATGAGTGAGTTGCACTGAAAAACTTAGAATATAAGAAACGCACAGTGTAGTACATAGTATATGAGTGAGTTGCACTGAAAAACTTAGAATATAAGAAACGCACAGTGTAGTACATAGTATATGAGTGAGTTGCACTGAAAAACTTAGAATATAAGAAACGCACAGTGTAGTACATAGTATATGAGTGAGTTGCACTGAAAAACTTAGAATATAAGAAACGCACAGTGTAGTACATAGTATATGATTGAGTTGCACTGAAAAACTTAGAATATAAGAAACGCACAGTGTAGTACATAGTATATGAGTGAGTTGCACTGAAAAACTTAGAATATAAGAAACGCACAGTGTAGTACATAGTATATGAGTGAGTTGCACTGAAAAACTTAGAATATAAGAAACGCACAGTGTAGTACATAGTATATGAGTGAGTTGCACTGAAAAACTTAGAATATAAGAAACGCACATTGTAGTACATAGTATATGAGTGAGTTGCACGGAAAAACCTAGAATTTAAGAAACGCACAGTGTAGTATATAGTATATGAGTGAGTTGCACTGAAAAACTTAGAATCTAAGAAACGCACAGTGTAGTACATACTATATGAGTGAGTTGCACTGAAAAACTTAGAATATAAGAAACGCACAGTGTAGTACATAGTATATGAGTGAGTTGCACTGAAAAACTTAGAATATAAGAAACGCACAGTGTAGTACATAGTATATGAGTGAGTTGCACTGAAAAACTTAGAATATAAGAAACGCACAGTGTAGTACATAGTATATGAGTGAGTTGCACTGAAAAACTTAGAATATAAGAAACGCACAGTGTAGTACATAGTATATGAGTGAGTTGCACTGAAAAACTTAGAATATAAGAAACGCACAGTGTAGTACATAGTATATGAGTGAGTTGCACTGAAAAACTTAGAATTTAAGAAACGCACAGTGTAGTATATAGTATATGAGTGAGTTGCACTAAAAAACTTAGAATATAAGAAACGCACAGTGTAGTACAAAGTATATGAGTGAGTTGCACTGAAAAACTTAGAATATAAGAAACGCACAGTGTAGTACATAGTATATGAGTGAGTTGCACTGAAAAACTTAGAATATAAGAAACGCACAGTGTAGTACATAGTATATGAGTGAGTTGCACTGAAAAACTTAGAATTTACTGAAAAACCCGCATTACACGAAATGCACAGTGTAGTACATAGTATATGAGTGAGTTGCACTGAAAAACTTAGAATATAAGAAACGCAAAGTGTAGTACATAGTATATGAATATGAGTGAGTTGCACTGAAAAACTTAGAATATAAGAAACGCACAGTGTAGTACATAGTATATGAGTGAGTTGCACTGAAAAACTTAGAATATAAGAAACGCACAGTGTAGTACATAGTATATGAGTGAGTTGCACTGAAAAACTTAGAATATAAGAAACGCACAGTGTAGTACATAGTATATGAGTGAGTTGCACTGAAAAACTTAGAATATAAGAAACGCAGAGTGTAGTACATAGTATATGAGTGAGTTGCACTGAAAAACTTAGAATATAAGAAACGCACAGTGTAGTACATAGTATATGAGTGAGTTGCACTCAAAAACTTAGAATATAAGAAACGCACAGTGTAGTACATAGTATATGAGTGAGTTGCACTGAAAAACTTAGAATATAAGAAACGCACAGTGTAGTACATAGTATATGAGTGAGTTGCACTGAAAAACTTAGAATATAAGAAACGCACAGTGTAGTACATAGTATATGAGTGAGTTGCACTGAAAAACTTAGAATATAAGGAACGCACAGTGTAGTACATAGTATATGAGTGAGTTGCACTGAAAAACTTAGAATTTAAGAAACGCAAAGTGTAGTACATAGTATATGAGTGAGTTGCACTGAAAAACTTAGAATATAACAAACGCACAGTGTAGTATTAAGTATATGAGTGAGTTGCACTGAAAAACTTAGAATATAAGAAACGCACAGTGTAGTACATAGTATATGAGTGAGTTGCACTGAAAAACTTAGAATATAAGAAACGCACAGTGTAGTACATAGTATATGAGTGAGTTGCACTGAAAAACTTAGAATTTACTGAAAAACCCGCATTACACGAAATGCACAGTGTAGTACATAGTATATGAGTGAGTTGCACTGAAAAACTTAGAATATAAGAAACGCACAGTGTAGTACATAGTATATGAGTGAGTTGCACTGAAAAACTTAGAATATAAGAAACGCACAGTGTAGTACATAGTATATGAGTGAGTTGCACTGAAAAACTTAGAATATAAGAAACGCACAGTGTAGTACATAGTATATGAGTGAGTTGCACTGAAAAACTTTGAATATAAGAATCGCACAGTGTAGTACATAGTATATGAGTGAGTTGCACTGAAAAACTTAGAATATAAGAAACGCACAGTGTAGTACATAGTATATGAGTGAGTTGCACTGAAAAACTTAGAATATAAGAAACGCACAGTATAGTACATAGTATATGAGTGAGTTGCACTGAAAAACTTAGAATTTAAGAAACGCACAGTGTAGTACATAGTATATGAGTGAGTTGCACTGAAAAACTTAGAATATAAGAAACGCACAGTGTAGTACATAGTATATGAGTGAGTTGCACTGAAAAACTTAGAATTTACTGAAAAACCCGCATTACACGAAATGCACAGTGTAGTACATAGTATATGAGTGAGTTGCACTGAAAAACTTAGAATATAAGAAACGCAAAGTGTAGTACATAGTATATGAATATGAGTGAGTTGCACTGAAAAACTTAGAATATAAGAAACACACAGTGTAGTACATAGTATATGAGTGAGTTGCACTGAAAAACTTAGAATATAAGAAACGCACAGTGTAGTACATAGTATATGAGTGAGTTGCACTGAAAAACTTAGAATATAAGAAACGCACAGTGTAGTACATAGTATATGAGTGAGTTGCACTGAAAAACTTAGAATATAAGAAACGCACAGTGTAGTACATAGTATATGAGTGAGTTGCACTGAAAAACTTAGAATATAAGAAACGCACAGTGTAGTACATAGTATATGAGTGAGTTGCACTGAAAAACTTAGAATATAACAAACGCACAGTGTAGTATTAAGTATATGAGTGAGTTGCACTGAAAAATTTATAATATAAGAAACGCACAGTGTAGTACATAGTATATGAGTGAGTTGCACTGAAAAACTTAGAATATAAGAAACGCACAGTGTAGTACATAGTATATGAGTGAGTTGCACTGAAAAACTTAGAATATAAGAAACGCACATTGTAGTACATAGTATATGAGTGAGTTGCACTGAAAAACTTAGAATTTAAGAAACGCACAGTGTAGTACATAGTACATGAGTGAGTTGCACTGAAAAACTTAGAATATAACAAACGCACAGTGTAGTATTAAGTATATGAGTGAGTTGCACTGAAAAACTTAGAATATAAGAAACGCACAGTGTAGTACATAGTATATGAGTGAGTTGCACTGAAAAACTTAGAATATAAGAAACGCACAGTGTAGTACATAGTATATGAGTGAGTTGCACTGAAAAACTTAGAATTTACTGAAAAACCCGCATTACACGAAATGCACAGTGTAGTACATAGTATATGAGTGAGTTGCACTGAAAAACTTAGAATATAAGAAACGCACAGTGTAGTACATAGTATATGAGTGAGTTGCACTGAAAAACTTAGAATATAAGAAACGCACAGTGTAGTACATAGTATATGAGTGAGTTGCACTGAAAAACTTAGAATATAAGAAACGCACAGTGTAGTACATAGTATATGAGTGAGTTGCACTGAAAAACTTAGAATATAAGAATCGCACAGTGTAGTACATAGTATATGAGTGAGTTGCACTGAAAAACTTAGAATATAAGAAACGCACAGTGTAGTACATAGTATATGAGTGAGTTGCACTGAAAAACTTAGAATATAAGAAACGCACAGTGTAGTACATAGTATATGAGTGAGTTGCACTGAAAAACTTAGAATTTAAGAAACGCACAGTGTAGTATATAGTATATGAGTGAGTTGCACTGAAAAACTTAGAATATAAGAAACGCACAGTGTAGTACAAAGTATATGAGTGAGTTGCACTGAAAAACTTAGAATATAAGAAACGCACAGTGTAGTACATAGTATATGAGTGAGTTGCACTGAAAAACTTAGAATATAAGAAACGCACAGTGTAGTACATAGTATATGAGTGAGTTGCACTGAAAAACTTAGATTTTACTGAAAAACCCGCATTACACGAAATGCACAGTGTAGTACATAGTATATGAGTGAGTTGCACTGAAAAACTTAGAATATAAGAAACGCAAAGTGTAGTACATAGTATATGAATATGAGTGAGTTGCACTGAAAAACTTAGAATATAAGAAACGCACAGTGTAGTACATAGTATATGAGTGAGTTGCACTGAAAAACTTAGAATATAAGAAACGCACAGTGTAGTACATAGTATATGAGTGAGTTGCACTGAAAAACTTAGAATATAAGAAACGCACAGTGTAGTACATAGTATATGAGTGAGTTGCACTGAAAAACTTAGAATATAAGAAACGCACAGTGTAGTACATAGTATCTGAGTGAGTTGCACTGAAAAACTTAGAATATAAGAAACGCACAGTGTAGTACATAGTATATGAGTGAGTTGCACTGAAAAACTTAGAATTTAAGAAACGCACAGTGTAGTATATAGTATATGAGTGAGTTGCACTGAAAAACTTAGAATATAAGAAACGCACAGTGTAGTACAAAGTATATGAGTGAGTTGCACTGAAAAACTTAGAATATAAGAAACGCACAGTGTAGTACATAGTATATGAGTGAGTTGCACTGAAAAACTTAGAATATAAGAAACGCACAGTGTAGTACATAGTATATGAGTGAGTTGCACTGAAAAACTTAGACTTTACTGAAAAACCCGCATTACACGAAATGCACAGTGTAGTACATAGTATATGAGTGAGTTGCACTGAAAAACTTAGAATATAAGAAACGCACAGTGTAGTACATAGTATATGAGTGAGTTGCACTGAAAAACTTAGAATATAAGAAACGCACAGTGTAGTACATAGTATATGAGTGAGTTGCACTGAAAAACTTAGAATATAAGGAACGCACAGTGTAGTACATAGTATATGAGTGAGTTGCACTGAAAAACTTAGAATTTAAGAAACGCACAGTGTAGTACATAGTATATGAGTGAGTTGCACTGAAAAACTTAGAATATAACAAACGCACAGTGTAGTATTAAGTATATGAGTGAGTTGCACTGAAAAACTTAGAATATAAGAAACGCACAGTGTAGTACATAGTATATGAGTGAGTTGCACTGAAAAACTTAGAATATAAGAAACGCACAGTGTAGTACATAGTATATGAGTGAGTTGCACTGAAAAACTTAGAATTTAAGAAACGCACAGTGTAGTATATAGTATATGAGTGAGTTGCACTGAAAAACTTAGAATATAAGAAACGCACAGTGTAGTACAAAGTATATGAGTGAGTTGCACTGAAAAACTTAGAATATAAGAAACGCACAGTGTAGTACATAGTATATGAGTGAGTTGCACTGAAAAACTTAGAATATAAGAAACGCACAGTGTAGTACATAGTATATGAGTGAGTTGCACTGAAAAACTTAGAATTTACTGAAAAACCCGCATTACACGAAATGCACAGTGTAGTACATAGTATATGAGTGAGTTGCACTGAAAAACTTAGAATATAAGAAACGCAAAGTGTAGTACATAGTATATGAATATGAGTGAGTTGCACTGAAAAACTTAGAATATAAGAAACGCACAGTGTAGTACATAGTATATGAGTGAGTTGCACTGAAAAACTTAGAATATAAGAAACGCACAGTGTAGTACATAGTATATGAGTGAGTTGCACTGAAAAACTTAGAATATAAGAAACGCACAGTGTAGTACATAGTATATGAGTGAGTTGCACTGAAAAACTTAGAATATAAGAAACGCACAGTGTAGTACATAGTATATGAGTGAGTTGCACTGAAAAACTTAGAATATAAGAAACGCACAGTGTAGTACATAGTATATGAGTGAGTTGCACTGAAAAACTTAGAATATAACAAACGCACAGTGTAGTATTAAGTATATGAGTGAGTTGCACTGAAAAACTTATAATATAAGAAACGCACAGTGTAGTACATAGTATATGAGTGAGTTGCACTGAAAAACTTAGAATATAAGAAACGCACAGTGTAGTACATAGTATATGAGTGAGTTGCACTGAAAAACTTAGAATATAAGAAACGCACATTGTAGTACATAGTATATGAGTGAGTTGCACTGAAAAACTTAGAATTTAAGAAACGCACAGTGTAGTACATAGTATATGAGTGAGTTGCACTGAAAAACTTAGAATATAACAAACGCACAGTGTAGTATTAAGTATATGAGTGAGTTGCACTGAAAAACTTAGAATATAAAAACGCACAGTGTAGTACATAGTATATGAGTGAGTTGCACTGAAAAACTTAGAATATAAGAAACGCACAGTGTAGTACATAGTATATGAGTGAGTTGCACTGAAAAACTTAGAATTTACTGACAAACCCGCATTACACGAAATGCACAGTGTAGTACATAGTATATGAGTGAGTTGCACTGAAAAACTTAGAATATAAGAAACGCACAGTGTAGTACATAGTATATGAGTGAGTTGCACTGAAAAACTTAGAATATAAGAAACGCACAGTGTAGTACATAGTATATGAGTGAGTTGCACTGAAAAACTTAGAATATAAGAAACGCACAGTGTAGTACATAGTATATGAGTGAGTTGCACTGAAAAACTTAGAATATAAGAATCGCACAGTGTAGTACATAGTATATGAGTGAGTTGCACTGAAAAACTTAGAATATAAGAAACGCACAGTGTAGTACATAGTATATGAGTGAGTTGCACTGAAAAACTTAGAATATAAGAAACGCACAGTGTAGTACATAGTATATGAGTGAGTTGCACTGAAAAACTTAGAATTTAAGAAACGCACAGTGTAGTACATAGTATATGAGTGAGTTGCACTGAAAAACTTAGAATTTACTGAAAAACCCGCATTACACGAAATGCACAGTGTAGTACATAGTATATGAGTGAGTTGCACTGAAAAACTTAGAATATAAGAAACGCACAGTGTAGTACATAGTATATGAGTGAGTTGCACTGAAAAACTTAGAATATAAGAAACGCACAGTGTAGTACATAGTATATGAGTGAGTTGCACTGAAAAACTTAGAATATAAGAAACGCACAGTGTAGTACATAGTATATGAGTTAGTTGCACTGAAAAACTTAGAATATAAGAAACGCACAGTGTAGTACATAGTATATGAGTGAGTTGCACTGAAAAACTTAGAATATAAGAAACGCACAGTGTAGTACATAGTATATGAGTGAGTTGCACTGAAAAACTTAGAATATAACAAACGCACAGTGTAGTATTAAGTATATGAGTGAGTTGCACTGAAAAACTTATAATATAAGAAACGCACAGTGTAGTACATAGTATATGAGTGAGTTGCACTGAAAAACTTAGAATATAAGAAACGCACAGTGTAGTACATAGTATATGAGTGAGTTGCACTGAAAAATTTAGAATATAAGAAACGCACATTGTAGTACATAGTATATGAGTGAGTTGCACGGAAAAACCTAGAATTTAAGAAACGCACAGTGTAGTATATAGTATATGAGTGAGTTGCACTGAAAAACTTAGAATCTAAGAAACGAACAGTGTAGTACATACTATATGAGTGAGTTGCACTGAAAAACTTAGAATATAAGAAACGCACAGTGTAGTACATAGTATATGAGTGAGTTGCACTGAAAAACTTAGAATATAAGAAACGCACAGTGTAGTACATAGTATATGAGTGAGTTGCACTGAAAAACTTAGAATATAAGAAACGCACAGTGTAGTACATAGTATATGAGTGAGTTGCACTGAAAAACTTAGAATATAAGAAACGCACAGTGTAGTACATAGTATATGAGTGAGTTGCACTGAAAAACTTAGAATATAAGAAACGCACAGTGTAGTACATAGTATATGAGTGAGTTGCACTGAAAAACTTAGAATATAAGAATCGCACAGTGTAGTACATAGTATATGAGTGAGTTGCACTGAAAAACTTAGAATATAAGAAACGCACAGTGTAGTACATAGTATATGAGTGAGTTGCACTGAAAAACTTAGAATATAAGAAACGCACAGTGTAGTACATAGTATATGAGTGAGTTGCACTGAAAAACTTAGAATTTAAGAAACGCACAGTGTAGTATATAGTATATGAGTGAGTTGCACTGAAAAACTTAGAATATAAGAAACGCACAGTGTAGTACAAAGTATATGAGTGAGTTGCACTGAAAAACTTAGAATATAAGAAACGCACAGTGTAGTACATAGTATATGAGTGAGTTGCACTGAAAAACTTAGAATATAAGAAACGCACAGTGTAGTACATAGTATATGAGTGAGTTGCACTGAAAAACTTAGAATTTACTGAAAAACCCGCATTACACGAAATGCACAGTGTAGTACATAGTATATGAGTGAGTTGCACTGAAAAACTTAGAATATAAGAAACGCAACAATGTAGTACATAGTATATGAATATGAGTGAGTTGCACTGAAAAACTTAGAATATAAGAAACGCACAGTGTAGTACATAGTATATGAGTGAGTTGCACTGAAAAACTTAGAATATAAGAAACGCACAGTGTAGTACATAGTATATGAGTGAGTTGCACTGAAAAACTTAGAATATAAGAAACGCACAGTGTAGTACATAGTATATGAGTGAGTTGCACTGAAAAACTTAGAATATAAGAAACGCACAGTGTAGTACATAGTATATGAGTGAGTTGCACTGAAAAACTTAGAATATAAGAAACGCACAGTGTAGTACATAGTATATGAGTGAGTTGCACTGAAAAACTTAGAATATAAGAAACGCACAGTGTAGTACATAGTATATGAGTGAGTTGCACTGAAAAACTTAGAATTTACTGAAAAACCCGCATTACACGAAATGCACAGTGTAGTACATAGTATATGAGTGAGTTGCACTGAAAAACTTAGAATATAAGAAACGCACAGTGTAGTACATAGTATATGAGTGAGTTGCACTGAAAAACTTAGAATATAAGAAACGCACAGTGTAGTACATAGTATATGAGTGAGTTGCACTGAAAAACTTAGAATATAAGAAACGCACAGTGTAGTACATAGTATATGAGTGAGTTGCACTGAAAAACTTAGAATATAAGAAACGCACAGTGTAGTACATAGTATATGAGTGAGTTGCACTGAAAAACTTAGAATATAAGAAACGCACAGTGTAGTACATAGTATATGAGTGAGTTGCACTGAAAAACTTAGAATATAAGAAACACACAGTGTAGTACATTGTATATGAGTGAGTTGCACTGAAAAACTTAGAATATAAGAAATGCACAGTGTAGTACATAGTATATGAGTGAGTTGCACTGAAAAACTTAGAATATAAGAAACGCACAGTGTAGTACATAGTATATGAGTGAGTTGCACTGAAAAACTTAGAATATAAGAAACGCACATTGTAGTACATAGTATATGAGTGAGTTGCACGGAAAAACCTAGAATTTAAGAAACGCACAGTGTAGTATATAGTATATGAGTGAGTTGCACTGAAAAACTTAGAATCTAAGAAACGCACAGTGTAGTACATACTATATGAGTGAGTTGCACTGAAAAACTTAGAATATAAGAAACGCACAGTGTAGTACATAGTATATGAGTGAGTTGCACTGAAAAACTTAGAATATAAGAACGCACAGTGTAGTACATAGTATATGAGTGAGTTGCACTGAAAAACTTAGAATTTACTGAAAAACCCGCATTACACGAAATGCACAGTGTAGTACATAGTATATGAGTGAGTTGCACTGAAAAACTTAGAATATAAGAAACGCACAGTGTAGTACATAGTATATGAGTGAGTTGCACTGAAAAACTTAGAATATAAGAAACGCACATTGTAGTACATAGTATATGAGTGAGTTGCACGGAAAAACCTAGAATTTAAGAAACGCACAGTGTAGTATATAGTATATGAGTGAGTTGCACTGAAAAACTTAGAATCTAAGAAACGCACAGTGTAGTACATAGTATATGAGTGAGTTGCACTGAAAAACTTAGAATATAAGAAACGCACAGTGTAGTACATAGTATATGAGTGAGTTGCACTGAAAAACTTAGAATATAAGAAACGCACAGTGTAGTACATAGTATATGAGTGAGTTGCACTGAAAAACTTAGAATATAAGAAACGCACAGTGTAGTACATAGTATATGAGTGAGTTGCACTGAAAAACTTAGAATATAAGAAACGCACAGTGTAGTACATAGTATATGAGTGAGTTGCACTGAAAAACTTAGAATATAAGAAACGCACAGTGTAGTACATAGTATATGAGTGAGTTGCACTGAAAAACTTAGAATTTAAGAAACGCACAGTGTAGTATATAGTATATGAGTGAGTTGCACTGAAAAACTTAGAATATAAGAAACGCACAGTGTAGTACAAAGTATATGAGTGAGTTGCACTGAAAAACTTAGAATATAAGAAACGCACAGTGTAGTATATAGTATATGAGTGAGTTGCACTGAAAAACTTAGAATATAAGAAACGCACAGTGTAGTACATAGTATATGAGTGAGTTGCACTGAAAAACTTAGAATTTACTGAAAAACCCGCATTACACGAAATGCACAGTGTAGTACATAGTATATGAGTGAGTTGCACTGAAAAACTTAGAATATAAGAAACGCAAAGTGTAGTACATAGTATATGAATATGAGTGAGTTGCACTGAAAAACTTAGAATATAAGAAACGCACAGTGTAGTACATAGTATATGAGTGAGTTGCACTGAAAAACTTAGAATATAAGAAACGCACAGTGTAGTACATAGTATATGAGTGAGTTGCACTGAAAAACTTAGAATATAAGAAACGCACAGTGTAGTACATAGTATATGAGTGAGTTGCACTGAAAAACTTAGAATATAAGAAACGCACAGTGTAGTACATAGTATATGAGTGAGTTGCACTGAAAAACTTAGAATATAAGAAACGCACAGTGTAGTACATAGTATATGAGTGAGTTGCACTGAAAAACTTAGAATATAAGAAACGCACAGTGTAGTACATAGTATATGAGTGAGTTGCACTGAAAAACTTAGAATATAAGAAACGCACAGTGTAGTACATAGTATATGAGTGAGTTGCACTGAAAAACTTAGAATATAAGGAACGCACAGTGTAGTACATAGTATATGAGTGAGTTGCACTGAAAAACTTAGAATTTAAGAAACGCACAGTGTAGTACATAGTATATGAGTGAGTTGCACTGAAAAACTTAGAATATAACAAACGCACAGTGTAGTATTAAGTATATGAGTGAGTTGCACTGAAAAACTTAGAATATAAGAAACGCACAGTGTAGTACATAGTATATGAGTGAGTTGCACTGAAAAACTTAGAATATAAGAAACGCACAGTGTAGTACATAGTATATGAGTGAGTTGCACTGAAAAACTTAGAATTTACTGAAAAACCCGCATTACACGAAATGCACAGTGTAGTACATAGTATATGAGTGAGTTGCACTGAAAAACTTAGAATATAAGAAACGCACAGTGTAGTACATAGTATATGAGTGAGTTGCACTGAAAAACTTAGAATATAAGAAACGCACAGTGTAGTACATAGTATATGAGTGAGTTGCACTGAAAAACTTAGAATATAAGAAACGCACAGTGTAGTACATAGTATATGAGTGAGTTGCACTGAAAAACTTAGAATATAAGAATCGCACAGTGTAGTACATAGTATATGAGTGAGTTGCACTGAAAAACTTAGAATATAAGAAACGCACAGTGTAGTACATAGTATATGAGTGAGTTGCACTGAAAAACTTAGAATATAAGAAACGCACAGTGTAGTACATAGTATATGAGTGAGTTGCACTGAAAAACTTAGAATTTAAGAAACGCACAGTGTAGTATATAGTATATGAGTGAGTTGCACTGAAAAACTTAGAATATAAGAAACGCACAGTGTAGTACAAAGTATATGAGTGAGTTGCACTGAAAAACTTAGAATATAAGAAACGCACAGTGTAGTACATAGTATATGAGTGAGTTGCACTGAAAAACTTAGAATATAAGAAACGCACAGTGTAGTACATAGTATATGAGTGAGTTGCACTGAAAAACTTAGAATTTACTGAAAAACCCGCATTACACGAAATGCACAGTGTAGTACATAGTATATGAGTGAGTTGCACTGAAAAACTTAGAATATAAGAAACGCAAAGTGTAGTACATAGTATATGAATATGAGTGAGTTGCACTGAAAAACTTAGAATATAAGAAACGCACAGTGTAGTACATAGTATATGAGTGAGTTGCACTGAAAAACTTAGAATATAAGAAACGCACAGTGTAGTACATAGTATATGAGTGAGTTGCACTGAAAAACTTAGAATATAAGAAACGCACAGTGTAGTACATAGTATATGAGTGAGTTGCACTGAAAAACTTAGAATATAAGAAACGCACAGTGTAGTACATAGTATATGAGTGAGTTGCACTGAAAAACTTAGAATATAAGAAACGCACAGTGTAGTACATAGTATATGAGTGAGTTGCACTGAAAAACTTAGAATATAAGAAACGCACAGTGTAGTACATAGTATATGAGTGAGTTGCACTGAAAAACTTAGAATATAAGAAACGCACAGTGTAGTACATAGTATATGAGTGAGTTGCACTGAAAAACTTAGAATATAAGAAACGCACAGTGTAGTACATAGTATATGAGTGAGTTGCACTGAAAAACTTAGTATATAACAAACGCACAGTGTAGTATTAAGTATATGAGTGAGTTGCACTGAAAAACTTATAATATAAGAAACGCACAGTGTAGTACATAGTATATGAGTGAGTTGCACTGAAAAACTTAGAATATAAGAAACGCACAGTGTAGTACATAGTATATGAGTGAGTTGCACTGAAAAACTTAGAATTTACTGAAAAACCCGCATTACACGAAATGCACAGTGTAGTACATAGTATATGAGTGAGTTGCACTGAAAAACTTAGAATATAAGAAACGCACAGTGTAGGACATAGTATATGAGTGAGTTGCACTGAAAAACTTAGAATATAAGAAACGCACAGTGTAGTACATAGTATATGAGTGAGTTGCACTGAAAAACTTAGAATATAAGAAACGCACAGTGTAGTACATAGTATATGAGTGAGTTGCACTGAAAAACTTAGAATATAAGAAACGCACAGTGTAGTACATAGTATATGAGTGAGTTGCACTGAAAAACTTAGAATATAAGAAACGCACAGTGTAGTACATAGTATATGAGTGAGTTGCACTGAAAAACTTAGAATATAAGAAACGCACATTGTAGTACATAGTATATGAGTGAGTTGCACGGAAAAACCTAGAATTTAAGAAACGCACAGTGTAGTATATAGTATATGAGTGAGTTGCACTGAAAAACTTAGAATTTAAGAAACGCACAGTGTAGTACATACTATATGAGTGAGTTGCACTGAAAAACTTAGAATATAAGAAACGCACAGTGTAGTACATAGTATATCAGTGAGTTGCACTGAAAAACTTAGAATAAAAGAAACGCACAGTGTAGTACATAGTATATGAGTGAGTTGCACTGAAAAACTTAGAATTTACTGAAAAACCCGCAGTACACGAAATGCACAGTGTAGTACATAGTATATGAGTGAGTTGCACTGAAAAACTTAGAATATAAGAAACGCACAGTGTAGTACATAGTATATGAGTGAGTTGCACTGAAAAACTTAGAATATAAGAAACGCACATTGTAGTACATAGTATATGAGTGAGTTGCACGGAAAAACCAGAATTTAAGAAACGCACAGTGTAGTATATAGTATATGAGTGAGTTGCACTGAAAAACTTAGAATCTAAGAAACGCACAGTGTAGTACATACTATATGAGTGAGTTGCACTGAAAAACTTAGAATATAAGAAACGCACAGTGTAGTACATAGTATATGAGTGAGTTGCACTGAAAAACTTAGAATATAAGAAACGCACAGTGTAGTACATAGTATATGAGTGAGTTGCACTGAAAAACTTAGAATATAAGAAACGCACAGTGTAGTACATAGTATATGAGTGAGTTGCACTGAAAAACTTAGAATATAAGAAACGCACAGTGTAGTACATAGTATATGAGTGAGTTGCACTGAAAAACTTAGAATATAAGAAACGCACAGTGTAGTACATAGTATATGAGTGAGTTGCACTGAAAAACTTAGAATATAAGAAACGCACAGTGTAGTACATAGTATATGAGTGAGTTGCACTGAAAAACTTAGAATATAAGAAACGCACAGTGTAGTACATAGTATATGAGTGAGTTGCACTGAAAAACTTAGAATATAAGAAACGCACAGTGTAGTACATAGTATATGAGTGAGTTGCACTGAAAAACTTAGAATATAACAAACGCACATTGTAGTACATAGTATATGAGTGAGTTGCACGGAAAAACCTAGAATTTAAGAAACGCACAGTGTAGTATATAGTATATGAGTGAGTTGCACTGAAAAACTTAGAATCTAAGAAACGCACAGTGTAGTACATACTATATGAGTGAGTTGCACTGAAAAACTTAGAATATAAGAAACGCACAGTGTAGTACATAGTATATGAGTGAGTTGCACTGAAAAACTTAGAATATAAGAAACGCACAGTGTAGTACATAGTATATGAGTGAGTTGCACTGAAAAACTTAGAATTTACTGAAAAACCCGCAGTACACGAAATGCACAGTGTAGTACATAGTATATGAGTGAGTTGCACTGAAAAACTTAGAATATAAGAAACGCACAGTGTAGTACATAGTATATGAGTGAGTTGCACTGAAAAACTTAGAATATAAGAAACGCACAGTGTAGTACATAGTATATGAGTGAGTTGCACTGAAAAACTTAGAATTTACTGAAAAACCCGCATTACACGAAATGCACAGTGTAGTACATAGTATATGAGTGAGTTGCACTGAAAAACTTAGAATATAAGAAACGCACAGTGTAGTACATAGTATATGAGTGAGTTGCACTGAAAAACTTAGAATATAAGAAACGCACAGTGTAGTACATAGTATATGAGTGAGTTGCACTGAAAAACTTAGAATATAAGAAAAGCACAGTGTAGTACATAGTATATGAGTGAGTTGCACTGAAAAACTTAGAATATAAGAATCGCACAGTGTAGTACATAGTATATGAGTGAGTTGCACTGAAAAACTTAGAATATAAGAAACGCACAGTGTAGTACATAGTATATGAGTGAGTTGCACTGAAAAACTTAGAATATAAGAAACGCACAGTGTAGTACATAGTATATGAGTGAGTTGCACTGAAAAACTTAGAATTTAAGAAACGCACAGTGTAGTATATAGTATATGAGTGAGTTGCACTGAAAAACTTAGAATATAAGAAACGCACAGTGTAGTACAAAGTATATGAGTGAGTTGCACTGAAAAACTTAGAATATAAGAAACGCACAGTGTAGTACATAGTATATGAGTGAGTTGCACTGAAAAACTTAGAATATAAGAAACGCACAGTGTAGTACATAGTATATGAGTGAGTTGCACTGAAAAACTTAGAATTTACTGAAAAACCCGCATTACACGAAATGCACAGTGTAGTACATAGTATATGAGTGAGTTGCACTGAAAAACTTAGAATATAAGAAACGCAAAGTGTAGTACATAGTATATGAATATGAGTGAGTTGCACTGAAAAACTTAGAATATAAGAAACGCACAGTGTAGTACATAGTATATGAGTGAGTTGCACTGAAAAACTTAGAATATAAGAAACGCACAGTGTAGTACATAGTATATGAGTGAGTTGCACTGAAAAACTTAGAATATAAGAAACGCACAGTGTAGTACATAGTATATGAGTGAGTTGCACTGAAAAACTTAGAATATAAGAAACGCACAGTGTAGTACATAGTATATGAGTGAGTTGCACTGAAAAACTTAGAATATAAGAAACGCACAGTGTAGTACATAGTATATGAGTGAGTTGCACTGAAAAACTTAGTATATAACAAACGCACAGTGTAGTATTAAGTATATGAGTGAGTTGCACTGAAAAACTTATAATATAAGAAACGCACAGTGTAGTACATAGTATATGAGTGAGTTGCACTGAAAAACTTAGAATATAAGAAACGCACAGTGTAGTACATAGTATATGAGTGAGTTGCACTGAAAAACTTAGAATTTACTGAAAAACCCGCATTACACGAAATGCACAGTGTAGTACATAGTATATGAGTGAGTTGCACTGAAAAACTTAGAATATAAGAAACGCACAGTGTAGGACATAGTATATGAGTGAGTTGCACTGAAAAACTTAGAATATAAGAAACGCACAGTGTAGTACATAGTATATGAGTGAGTTGCACTGAAAAACTTAGAATATAAGAAACGCACAGTGTAGTACATAGTATATGAGTGAGTTGCACTGAAAAACTTAGAATATAAGAAACGCACAGTGTAGTACATAGTATATGAGTGAGTTGCACTGAAAAACTTAGAATATAAGAAACGCACATTGTAGTACATAGTATATGAGTGAGTTGCACGGAAAAACCTAGAATTTAAGAAACGCACAGTGTAGTATATAGTATATGAGTGAGTTGCACTGAAAAACTTAGAATTTAAGAAACGCACAGTGTAGTACATACTATATGAGTGAGTTGCACTGAAAAACTTAGAATATAAGAAACGCACAGTGTAGTACATAGTATATGAGTGAGTTGCACTGAAAAACTTAGAATATAAGAAACGCACAGTGTAGTACATAGTATATGAGTGAGTTGCACTGAAAAACTTAGAATTTACTGAAAAACCCGCAGTACACGAAATGCACAGTGTAGTACATAGTATATGAGTGAGTTGCACTGAAAAACTTAGAATATAAGAAACGCACAGTGTAGTACATAGTATATGAGTGAGTTGCACTGAAAAACTTAGAATATAAGAAACGCACATTGTAGTACATAGTATATGAGTGAGTTGCACGGAAAAACCAGAATTTAAGAAACGCACAGTGTAGTATATAGTATATGAGTGAGTTGCACTGAAAAACTTAGAATCTAAGAAACGCACAGTGTAGTACATACTATATGAGTGAGTTGCACTGAAAAACTTAGAATATAAGAAACGCACAGTGTAGTACATAGTATATGAGTGAGTTGCACTGAAAAACTTAGAATATAAGAAACGCACAGTGTAGTACATAGTATATGAGTGAGTTGCACTGAAAAACTTAGAATATAAGAAACGCACAGTGTAGTACATAGTATATGAGTGAGTTGCACTGAAAAACTTAGAATATAAGAAACGCACAGTGTAGTACATAGTATATGAGTGAGTTGCACTGAAAAACTTAGAATATAAGAAACGCACAGTGTAGTACATAGTATATGAGTGAGTTGCACTGAAAAACTTAGAATATAAGAAACGCACAGTGTAGTACATAGTATATGAGTGAGTTGCACTGAAAAACTTAGAATATAAGAAACGCACAGTGTAGTACATAGTATATGAGTGAGTTGCACTGAAAAACTTAGAATATAAGAAACGCACAGTGTAGTACATAGTATATGAGTGAGTTGCACTGAAAAACTTAGAATATAAGAAACGCACATTGTAGTACATAGTATATGAGTGAGTTGCACGGAAAAACCTAGAATTTAAGAAACGCACAGTGTAGTATATAGTATATGAGTGAGTTGCACTGAAAAACTTAGAATCTAAGAAACGCACAGTGTAGTACATACTATATGAGTGAGTTGCACTGAAAAACTTAGAATATAAGAAACGCACAGTGTAGTACATAGTATATGAGTGAGTTGCACTGAAAAACTTAGAATATAAGAAACGCACAGTGTAGTACATAGTATATGAGTGAGTTGCACTGAAAAACTTAGAATTTACTGAAAAACCCGCAGTACACGAAATGCACAGTGTAGTACATAGTATATGAGTGAGTTGCACTGAAAAACTTAGAATATAAGAAACGCACAGTGTAGTACATAGTATATGAGTGAGTTGCACTGAAAAACTTAGAATATAAGAAACGCACATTGTAGTACATAGTATATGAGTGAGTTGCACGGAAAAACCAGAATTTAAGAAACGCACAGTGTAGTATATAGTATATGAGTGAGTTGCACTGAAAAACTTAGAATCTAAGAAACGCACAGTGTAGTACATACTATATGAGTGAGTTGCACTGAAAAACTTAGAATATAAGAAACGCACAGTGTAGTACATAGTATATGAGTGAGTTGCACTGAAAAACTTAGAATATAAGAAACGCACAGTGTAGTACATAGTATATGAGTGAGTTGCACTGAAAAACTTAGAATATAAGAAACGCACAGTGTAGTACATAGTATATGAGTGAGTTGCACTGAAAAACTTAGAATATAAGAAACGCACAGTGTAGTACATAGTATATGAGTGAGTTGCACTGAAAAACTTAGAATATAAGAAACGCACAGTGTAGTACATAGTATATGAGTGAGTTGCACTGAAAAACTTAGAATTTAAGAAACGCACAGTGTAGTATATAGTATATGAGTGAGTTGCACTGAAAAACTTAGAATATAAGAAACGCACAGTGTAGTACAAAGTATATGAGTGAGTTGCACTGAAAAACTTAGAATATAAGAAACGCACAGTGTAGTACATAGTATATGAGTGAGTTGCACTGAAAAACTTAGAATATAAGAAACGCACAGTGTAGTACATAGTATATGAGTGAGTTGCACTGAAAAACTTAGAATTTACTGAAAAACCCGCATTACACGAAATGCACAGTGTAGTACATAGTATATGAGTTAGTTGCACTGAAAAACTTAGAATATAAGAAACGCAAAGTGTAGTACATAGTATATGAATATGAGTGAGTTGCACTGAAAAACTTAGAATATAAGAAACGCACAGTGTAGTACATAGTATATGAGTGAGTTGCACTGAAAAACTTAGAATATAAGAAACGCACAGTGTAGTACATAGTATATGAGTGAGTTGCACTGAAAAACTTAGAATATAAGAAACGCACAGTGTAGTACATAGTATATGAGTGAGTTGCACTGAAAAACTTAGAATATAAGAAACGCACAGTGTAGTACATAGTATATGAGTGAGTTGCACTGAAAAACTTAGAATATAAGAAACGCACAGTGTAGTACATAGTATATGAGTGAGTTGCACTGAAAAACTTAGAATATAACAAACGCACAGTGTAGTATTAAGTATATGAGTGAGTTGCACTGAAAAACTTAGAATATAAGAAACGCACAGTGTAGTACATAGTATATGAGTGAGTTGCACTGAAAAACTTAGAATATAAGAAACGCACAGTGTAGTACATAGTATATGAGTGAGTTGCACTGAAAAACTTAGAATTTACTGAAAAACCCGCATTACACGAAACGCACAGTGTAGTACATAGTATATGAGTGAGTTGCACTGAAAAACTTAGAATATAAGAAACGCACAGTGTAGTACATAGTATATGAGTGAGTTGCACTGAAAAACTTAGAATATAAGAAACGCACAGTGTAGTACATAGTATATGAGTGAGTTGCACTGAAAAACTTAGAATATAAGAAACGCACAGTGTAGTACATAGTATATGAGTGAGTTGCACTGAAAAACTTAGAATATAAGAAACGCACATTGTAGTACATAGTATATGAGTGAGTTGCACGGAAAAACCTAGAATTTAAGAAACGCACAGTGTAGTATATAGTATATGAGTGAGTTGCACTGAAAAACTTAGAATCTAAGAAACGCACAGTGTAGTACATACTATATGAGTGAGTTGCACTGAAAAACTTAGAATATAAGAAACGCACAGTGTAGTACATAGTATATGAGTGAGTTGCACTGAAAAACTTAGAATATAAGAAACGCACAGTGTAGTACATAGTATATGAGTGAGTTGCACTGAAAAACTTAGAATATAAGAAACGCACAGTGTAGTACATAGTATATGAGTGAGTTGCACTGAAAAACTTAGAATATAAGAAACGCACAGTGTAGTACATAGTATATGAGTTAGTTGCACTGAAAAACTTAGAATATAAGAAACGCACAGTGTAGTACATAGTATATGAGTGAGTTGCACTGAAAAACTTAGAATTTAAGAAACGCACAGTGTAGTATATAGTATATGAGTGAGTTGCACTGAAAAATTTAGAATATAACAAACGCACAGTGTAGTATTAAGTATATGAGTGAGTTGCACTGAAAAACTTAGAATATAAGAAACGCACAGTGTAGTACATAGTATATGAGTGAGTTGCACTGAAAAACTTAGAATATAAGAAACGCACAGTGTAGTACATAGTATATGAGTGAGTTGCACTGAAAAACTTAGAATTTACTGAAAAACCCGCATTACACGAAATGCACAGTGTAGTACATAGTATATGAGTGAGTTGCACTGAAAAACTTAGAATATAAGAAACGCACAGTGTAGTACATAGTATATGAGTGAGTTGCACTGAAAAACTTAGAATATAAGAAACGCACAGTGTAGTACATAGTATATGAGTGAGTTGCACTGAAAATCTTAGAATATAAGAAACGCACAGTGTAGTATATAGTATATGAGTGAGTTGCACTGAAAAACTTAGAATATAAGAATCGCACAGTGTAGTACATAGTATATGAGTGAGTTGCACTGAAAAACTTAGAATATAAGAAACGCACAGTGTAGTACATAGTATATGAGTGAGTTGCACTGAAAAACTTAGAATATAAGAAACGCACAGTGTAGTACATAGTATATGAGTGAGTTGCACTGAAAAACTTAGAATTTAAGAAACGCACAGTGTAGTATATAGTATATGAGTGAGTTGCACTGAAAAACTTAGAATATAAGAAACGCACAGTGTAGTACAAAGTATATGAGTGAGTTGCACTGAAAAACTTAGAATATAAGAAACGCACAGTGTAGTACATAGTATATGAGTGAGTTGCACTGAAAAACTTAGAATATAAGAAACGCACAGTGTAGTACATAGTATATGAGTGAGTTGCACTGAAAAACTTAGAATATAAAAAACGCACAGTGTAGTACATAGTATATGAGTGAGTTGCACTGAAAAACTTAGAATTTACTGAAAAACCCGCATTACACGAAATGCACAGTGTAGTACATAGTATATGAGTGAGTTGCACTGAAAAACTTAGAATATAAGAAACGCACAGTGTAGGACATAGTATATGAGTGAGTTGCACTGAAAAACTTAGAATATAAGAAACGCACAGTGTAGTACATAGTATATGAGTGAGTTGCACTGAAAAACTTAGAATATAAGAAATGCACAGTGTAGTACATAGTATATGAGTGAGTTGCACTGAAAAACTTAGAATATAAGAAACGCACAGTGTAGTACATAGTATATGAGTGAATTGCACTGAAAAACTTAGAATATAGGAAACGCACATTGTAGTACATAGTATATGAGTGAGTTGCACGGAAAAACCTAGAATTTAAGAAACGCACAGTGTAGTATATAGTATATGAGTGAGTTGCACTGAAAAACTTAGAATCTAAGAAACGCACAGTGTAGTACATACTATATGAGTGAGTTGCACTGAAAAACTTAGAATATAAGAAACGCACAGTGTAGTACATAGTATATGAGTGAGTTGCACTGAAAAACTTAGAATATAAGAAACGCACAGTGTAGTACATAGTATATGAGTGAGTTGCACTGAAAAACTTAGAATTTACTGAAAAACCCGCAGTACACGAAATGCACAGTGTAGTACATAGTATATGAGTGAGTTGCACTGAAAAACTTAGAATATAAGAAACGCACAGTGTAGTACATAGTATATGAGTGAGTTGCACTGAAAAACTTAGAATATAAGAAACGCACAGTGTAGTACATAGTATATGAGTGAGTTGCACTGAAAAACTTAGAATATAAGAAACGCACAGTGTAGTACATAGTATATGAGTGAGTTGCACTGAAAAACTTAGAATATAAGAAACGCACAGTGTAGTACATAGTATATGAGTGAGTTGCACTGAAAAACTTAGAATATAAGAAACGCACAGTGTAGTACATAGTATATGAGTGAGTTGCACTGAAAAACTTAGAATATAAGAAACGCACAGTGTAGTACATAGTATATGAGTGAGTTGCACTGAAAAACTTAGAATATAAGAAACGCACAGTGTAGTACATAGTATATGAGTGAGTTGCACTGAAAAACTTAGAATATAAGAAACGCACAGTGTAGTACATAGTATATGAGTGAGTTGCACTGAAAAACTTAGAATATAAGAAACGCACAGTGTAGTACATAGTATATGAGTGAGTTGCACTGAAAAACTTAGAATATAAGAAACGCACAGTGTAGTACATAGTATATGAGTGAGTTGCACTGAAAAACTTAGAATATAAGAAACGCACAGTGTAGTACATAGTATATGAGTGAGTTGCACTGAAAAACTTAGAACATAAGAAACGCACAGTGTAGTACATAGTATATGAGTGAGTTGCACTGAAAAACTTAGAACATAAGAAACGCACAGTGTAGTACATAGTATATGAGTGAGTTGCACTGAAAAACTTAGAACATAAGAAACGCACAGTGTAGTACATAGTATATGAGTGAGTTGCACTAAAAAACTTAGAACATAAGAAACGCACAGTGTAGTACATAGTATATGAGTGAGTTGCACTGAAAAACTTAGAACATAAGAAACGCACAGTGTAGTACATAGTATATGAGTGAGTTGCACTGAAAAACTTAGAATATAAGAAACGCACAGTGTAGTACATAGTATATGAGTGAGTTGCACTGAAAAACTTAGAATATAAGAAACGCACAGTGTAGTACATAGTATATGAGTGAGTTGCACTGAAAAACTTAGAATATAAGAAACGCACAGTGTAGTACATAGTATATGAGTGAGTTGCACTGAAAAACTTAGAATATAAGAAACGCACAGTGTAGTACATAGTATATGAGTGAGTTGCACTGAAAAACTTAGAATATAAGAAACGCACAGTGTAGTACATAGTATATGAGTGAGTTGCACTGAAAAACTTAGAATTTACTGAAAAACCCGCATTACACGAAATGCATAGTGTAGTACATTGTATATGAGTGAGTTGCACTGAAAAACTTAGAATTTACTGAAAAACCCGCATTAGACGAAATGCACAGTGTAGTACATTGTATATGAGTGAGTTGCACTGAAAAACTTAGAATTTACTGAAAAACCCGCATTAGACGAAATGCATAGTGTAGTACATTGTATATGAGTGAGTTGCACTGAAAAACTTAGAATTTACTGAAAAACCCGCATTAGACGAAATGCACAGTGTAGTACACTGTATATGAGTGAGTTGCACTGAAAAACTTAGAATTTACTGAAAAACCCGCATTAGACGAAATGCACAGTGTAGTACATAGTATATGAGTGAGTTGCACTGAAAAACTTAGAATTTACTGAAAAACCCGCATTAGACGAAATGCAAAGTGTAGTACATTGTATATGAGTGAGTTGCACTGAAAAACTTAGAATTTACTGAAAAACCCGCATTAGACGAAATGCACAGTGTAGTACATAGTATATGAGTGAGTTGCACTGAAAAACTTAGAATTTACTGAAAAACCCGCATTAGACGAAATGCACAGTGTAGTACACAGTATATGAGTGAGTTGCACTGAAAAACTTAGAATTTACTGAAAAATCCGCATTAGACGAAATGCACAGTGTAGTACACTGTATATGAGTGAGTTGCACTGAAAAACTTAGAATTTACTGAAAAACCCGCATTAGAC
Organism: Mus caroli; assembly: GCF_978045245.1. NCBI lineage: Eukaryota > Metazoa > Chordata > Mammalia > Rodentia > Muridae > Mus > Mus caroli. Next base: position 21,520 of record NW_028227709.1, on the reverse strand, counting down.
GAAATGCAAAGTGTAGTACATTGTATATGAGTGAGTTGCACTGAAAAACTTAGAATTTACTGAAAAACCCGCATTAGACGAAATGCATAGTGTAGTACATTGTATATGAGTGAGTTGCACTGAAAAACTTAGAATTTACTGAAAAACCCGCATTAGACGAAATGCACAGTGTAGTACATAGTATATGAGTGAGTTGCACTGAAAAACTTAGAATTTACTGAAAAACCCGCATTACACGAAATGCATAGTGTAGTACATTGTATATGAGTGAGTTGCACTGAAAAACTTAGAATTTACTGAAAAACCCGCATTAGACGAAATGCACAGTGTAGTACATTGTATATGAGTGAGTTGCACTGAAAAACTTAGAATTTACTGAAAAACCCGCATTAGACGAAATGCATAGTGTAGTACATTGTATATGAGTGAGTTGCACTGAAAAACTTAGAATTTACTGAAAAACCCGCATTAGACGAAATGCACAGTGTAGTACACTGTATATGAGTGAGTTGCACTGAAAAACTTAGAATTTACTGAAAAACCCGCATTAGACGAAATGCACAGTGTAGGTGAGTTGCACTGAAAAACTTAGAATTTACTGAAAAACCCGCATTAGACGAAATGCATAGTGTAGTACATTGTATATGAGTGAGTTGCACTGAAAAACTTAGAATTTACTGAAAAACCCGCATTAGACGAAATGCACAGTGTAGTACATTGTATATGAGTGAGTTGCACTGAAAAACTTAGAATTTACTGAAAAACCCGCCTTAGACGAAATGCACAGTGTAGTACATTGTATATGAGTGAGTTGCACTGAAAAACTTAGAATTTACTGAAAAACCCGCATTAGACGAAATGCACAGTGTAGTACATAGTATATGAGTGAGTTGCACTGAAAAACTTAGAATTTACTGAAAAACCCGCATTAGACGAAATGCACAGTGTAGTACATTGTATATGAGTGAGTTGCACTGAAAAACTTAGAATTTATTGAAAAACCCGCATTAGACGAAATGCACAGTGTAGTACATAGTATATGAGTGAGTTGCACTGAAAAACTTAGAATTTACTGAAAAACCCGCATTAGACGAAATGCACAGTGTAGTACATAGTATATGAGTGAGTTGCACTGAAAAACTTAGAATTTACTGAAAAACCCGCATTAGAAGAAATGCACAGTGTAGTACAATGTATATGAGTGAGTTGCACTGAAAAACTTAGAATTTACTGAAAAACCCGCATTAGACGAAATGCACAGTGTAGTACATTGTATATGAGTGAGTTGCACTGAAAAACTTAGAATTTATTGAAAAACCCGCATTAGACGAAATGCACAGTGTAGTACATAGTATATGAGTGAGTTGCACTGAAAAACTTAGAATTTACTGAAAAACCCGCATTAGACGAAATGCACAGTGTAGTACATAGTATATGAGTGAGTTGCACTGAAAAACTTAGAATTTACTGAAAAACCCGCATTAGACGAAATGCACAGAGTAGTACATTGTATATGAGTGAGTTGCACTGAAAAACTTAGAATTTACTGAAAAACCCGTATTAGACGAAATGCACAGTGTAGTACATTGTATATGAGTGAGTTGCACTGAAAAACTTAGAATTTACTGAAAAACCCGCATTAGACGAAATGCACAGTGTAGTACATTGTATATGAGTGAGTTGCACTGAAAAACTTAGAATTTACTGAAAAACCCGCATTAGACGAAATGCATAGTGTAGTACATTGTATATGAGTGAGTTGCACTGAAAAACTTAGAATTTACTGAAAAACCCGCATTAGAGGAAATGCACAGTGTAGTACATAGTATATAAGTGAGTTGCACTTAAAAAGTTAGAATTTACTGAAAAACCCGCATTAGACGAAATGCACAGTGTAGTACACTGTATATGAGTGAGTTGCACTGAAAAACTTAGAATTTACTGAAAAACCCGCATTAGACGAAATGCACAGTGTAGTACATAGTATATGAGTGAGTTGCACTGAAAAACTTAGAATTTACTGAAAAACCCGCATTAGACGAAATGCAAAGTGTAGTACATTGTATATGAGTGAGTTGCACTGAAAAACTTAGAATTTACTGAAAAACCCGCATTAGACGAAATGCACAGTGTAGTACATAGTATATGAGTGAGTTGCACTGAAAAACTTAGAATTTACTGAAAAACCCGCATTAGACGAAATGCACAGTGTAGTACACAGTATATGAGTGAGTTGCACTGAAAAACTTAGAATTTACTGAAAAACCCGCATTAGACGAAATGCACAGTGTAGTACACTGTATATGAGTGAGTTGCACTGAAAAACTTAGAATTTACTGAAAAACCCGCATTAGACGAAATGCACAGTGTAGTACATTGTATATGAGTGAGTTGCACTGAAAAACTTAGAATTTACTGAAAAACCCGCATTAGACGAAATGCATAGTGTAGTACATTGTATATGAGTGAGTTGCACTGAAAAACTTAGAATTTACTGAAAAACCCGCATTAGACGAAATGCACAGTGTAGTACATAGTATATGAGTGAGTTGCACTGAAAAACTTAGAATTTACTGAAAAACCCGCATTAGACGAAATGCACAGTGTAGTACATTGTATATGAGTGAGTTGCACTGAAAAACTTAGAATTTACTGAAAAACCCGCCTTAGACGAAATGCACAGTGTAGTACATTGTATATGAGTGAGTTGCACTGAAAAACTTAGAATATAAGAAACGCACATTGTAGTACATAGTATATGAGTGAGTTGCACTGAAAAACTTAGAATATAAGAAACGCACAGTGTAGTACATAGTATATGAGTGAGTTGCACTGAAAAACTTAGAATATAAGAAACGCACAGTGTAGTACATAGTATATGAGTGAGTTGCACTGAAAAACTTAGAATATAAGAAACGCACAGTGTAGTACATAGTATATGAGTGAGTTGCACTGAAAAACTTAGAATATAAGAAACGCACAGTGTAGTACATAGTATATGAGTGAGTTGCACTGAAAAACTTAGAATATAAGAAACGCACAGTGTAGTACATAGTATATGAGTGAGTTGCACTGAAAAACTTAGAATATAAGAAACGCACAGTGTAGTACATAGTATATGAGTGAGTTGCACTGAAAAACTTAGAATATAAGAAACGCACAGTGTAGTACATAGTATATGAGTGAGTTGCACTGAAAAACTTAGAATATAAGAAACGCACAGTGTAGTACATAGTATATGAGTGAGTTGCACTGAAAAACTTAGAATATAAGAAACGCACAGTGTAGTACATAGTATATGAGTGAGTTGCACTGAAAAACTTAGAATATAAGAAACGCACAGTGTAGTACATAGTATATGAGTGAGTTGCACTGAAAAACTTAGAATATAAGAAACGCACAGTGTAGTACATAGTATATGAGTGAGTTGCACTGAAAAACTTAGAATATAAGAAACGCACAGTGTAGTACATAGTATATGAGTGAGTTGCACTGAAAAACTTAGAACATAAGAAACGCACAGTGTAGTACATAGTATATGAGTGAGTTGCACTGAAAAACTTAGAACATAAGAAACGCACAGTGTAGTACATAGTATATGAGTGAGTTGCACTGAAAAACTTAGAATATAAGAAACGCACAGTGTAGTACATAGTATATGAGTGAGTTGCACTGAAAAACTTAGAATATAAGAAACGCACAGTGTAGTACATAGTATATGAGTGAGTTGCACTGAAAAACTTAGAATATAAGAAACGCACAGTGTAGTACATAGTATATGAGTGAGTTGCACTGAAAAACTTAGAATATAAGAAACGCACAGTGTAGTACATAGTATATGAGTGAGTTGCACTGAAAAACTTAGAATATAAGAAACGCACAGTGTAGTACATAGTATATGAGTGAGTTGCACTGAAAAACTTAGAATATAAGAAACGCACAGTGTAGTACATAGTATATGAGTGAGTTGCACTGAAAAACTTAGAATATAAGAAACGCACAGTGTAGTACATAGTATATGAGTGAGTTGCACTGAAAAACTTAGAATATAAGAAACGCACAGTGTAGTACATAGTATATGAGTGAGTTGCACTGAAAAACTTAGAATTTACTGAAAAACCCGCATTACACGAAATGCATAGTGTAGTACATTGTATATGAGTGAGTTGCACTGAAAAACTTAGAATTTACTGAAAAACCCGCATTAGACGAAATGCACAGTGTAGTACATTGTATATGAGTGAGTTGCACTGAAAAACTTAGAATTTACTGAAAAACCCGCATTAGACGAAATGCATAGTGTAGTATATTGTATATGAGTGAGTTGCACTGAAAAACTTAGAATTTACTGAAAAACCCGCATTAGACGAAATGCACAGTGTAGTACACTGTATATGAGTAAGTTGCACTGGAAAACTTAGAATTTACTGAAAAACCCGCATTAGACGAAATGCACAGTGTAGTACATAGTATATGAGTGAGTTGCACTGAAAAACTTAGAATTTACTGAAAAACCCGCATTAGACCAAATGCAAAGTGTAGTACATTGTATATGAGTGAGTTGCACTGAAAAACTTAGAATTTACTGAAAAACCCGCATTAGACGAAATGCACAGTGTAGTACATAGTATATGAGTGAGTTGCACTGAAAAACTTAGAATTTACTGAAAAACCCGCATTAGACGAAATGCACAGTGTAGTACACAGTATATGAGTGAGTTGCACTGAAAAACTTAGAATTTACTGAAAAATCCGCATTAGACGAAATGCACAGTGTAGTACACTGTATATGAGTGAGTTGCACTGAAAAACTTAGAATTTACTGAAAAACCCGCATTAGACGAAATGCAAAGTGTAGTACATTGTATATGAGTGAGTTGCACTGAAAAACTTAGAATTTACTGAAAAACCCGCATTAGACGAAATGCATAGTGTAGTACATTGTATATGAGTGAGTTGCACTGAAAAACTTAGAATTTACTGAAAAACCCGCATTAGACGAAATGCACAGTGTAGTACATAGTATATGAGTGAGTTGCACTGAAAAACTTAGAATTTACTGAAAAACCCGCATTACACGAAATGCATAGTGTAGTACATTGTATATGAGTGAGTTGCACTGAAAAACTTAGAATTTACTGAAAAACCCGCATTAGACGAAATGCACAGTGTAGTACATTGTATATGAGTGAGTTGCACTGAAAAACTTAGAATTTACTGAAAAACCCGCATTAGACGAAATGCATAGTGTAGTACATTGTATATGAGTGAGTTGCACTGAAAAACTTAGAATTTACTGAAAAACCCGCATTAGACGAAATGCACAGTGTAGTACACTGTATATGAGTGAGTTGCACTGAAAAACTTAGAATTTACTGAAAAACCCGCATTAGACGAAATGCACAGTGTAGTACATTGTATATGAGTGAGTTGCACTGAAAAACTTAGAATTTACTGAAAAACCCGCATTAGACGAAATGCATAGTGTAGTACATTGTATATGAGTGAGTTGCACTGAAAAATTTAGAATTTACTGAAAAACCCGCATTAGACGAAATGCACAGTGTAGTACATTGTATATGAGTGAGTTGCACTGAAAAACTTAGAATTTACTGAAAAACCCGCCTTAGACGAAATGCACAGTGTAGTACATTGTATATGAGTGAGTTGCACTGAAAAACTTAGAATTTACTGAAAAACCCGCATTAGACGAAATGCACAGTGTAGTACATAGTATATGAGTGAGTTGCACTGAAAAACTTAGAATTTACTGAAAAACCCGCATTAGACGAAATGCACAGTGTAGTACATTGTATATGAGTGAGTTGCACTGAAAAACTTAGAATTTATTGAAAAACCCGCATTAGACGAAATGCACAGTGTAGTACATAGTATATGAGTGAGTTGCACTGAAAAACTTAGAATTTACTGAAAAACCCGCATTAGACGAAATGCACAGTGTAGTACATAGTATATGAGTGAGTTGCACTGAAAAACTTAGAATTTACTGAAAAACCCGCATTAGAAGAAATGCACAGTGTAGTACAATGTATATGAGTGAGTTGCACTGAAAAACTTAGAATTTACTGAAAAACCCGCATTAGACGAAATGCACAGTGTAGTACATTGTATATGAGTGAGTTGCACTGAAAAACTTAGAATTTACTGAAAAACCCGCATTAGACGAAATGCACAGTGTAGTACATAGTATATGAGTGAGTTGCACTGAAAAACTTAGAATTTACTGAAAAACCCGCATTAGACGAAATGCACAGAGTAGTACATTGTATATGAGTGAGTTGCACTGAAAAACTTAGAATTTACTGAAAAACCCGTATTAGACGAAATGCACAGTGTAGTACATTGTATATGAGTGAGTTGCACTGAAAAACTTAGAATTTACTGAAAAACCCGCATTAGACGAAATGCACAGTGTAGTACATTGTATATGAGTGAGTTGCACTGAAAAACTTAGAATTTACTGAAAAACCCGCATTAGACGAAATGCATAGTGTAGTACATTGTATATGAGTGAGTTGCACTGAAAAACTTAGAATTTACTGAAAAACCCGCATTAGAGGAAATGCACAGTGTAGTACATAGTATATAAGTGAGTTGCACTTAAAAAGTTAGAATTTACTGAAAAACCCGCATTAGACGAAATGCACAGTGTAGTACACTGTATATGAGTGAGTTGCACTGAAAAACTTAGAATTTACTGAAAAACCCGCATTAGACGAAATGCACAGTGTAGTACATAGTATATGAGTGAGTTGCACTGAAAAACTTAGAATTTACTGAAAAACCCGCATTAGACGAAATGCAAAGTGTAGTACATTGTATATGAGTGAGTTGCACTGAAAAACTTAGAATTTACTGAAAAACCCGCATTAGACGAAAGGCACAGTGTAGTACATAGTATATGAGTGAGTTGCACTGAAAAACTTAGAATTTACTGAAAAACCCGCATTAGACGAAATGCACAGTGTAGTACACAGTATATGAGTGAGTTGCACTGAAAAACTTAGAATTTACTGAAAAACCCGCATTAGACGAAATGCACAGTGTAGTACACTGTATATGAGTGAGTTGCACTGAAAAACTTAGAATTTACTGAAAAACCCGCATTAGACGAAATGCACAGTGTAGTACATTGTATATGAGTGAGTTGCACTGAAAAACTTAGAATTTACTGAAAAACCCGCATTAGACGAAATGCATAGTGTAGTACATTGTATATGAGTGAGTTGCACTGAAAAACTTAGAATTTACTGAAAAACCCGCATTAGACGAAATGCACAGTGTAGTACATAGTATATGAGTGAGTTGCACTGAAAAACTTAGAATTTACTGAAAAACCCGCATTAGACGAAATGCACAGTGTAGTACATTGTATATGAGTGAGTTGCACTGAAAAACTTAGAATTTACTGAAAAACCCGCCTTAGACGAAATGCACAGTGTAGTACATTGTATATGAGTGAGTTGCACTGAAAAACTTAGAATTTATTGAAAAACCCGCATTAGACGAAATGCACAGTGTAGTACATTGTATATGAGTGAGTTGCACTGAAAAACTTAGAATTTACTGAAAAACACGCATTAGACGAAATGCACAGTGTAGTACATTGTATATGAGTGAGTTGCACTGAAAAACTTAGAATTTATTGAAAAACCCGCATTAGACGAAATGCACAGTGTAGTACATAGTATATGAGTGAGTTGCACTGAAAAACTTAGAATTTACTGAAAAACCCGCATTAGACGAAATGCACAGTGTAGTACATTGTATATGAGTGAGTTGCACTGAAAAACTTAGAATTTACTGAAAAACCCGCATTAGACGAAATGCACAGTGTAGTATAGTATATGAGTGAGTTGCACTGAAAAACTTAGAATTTACTGAAAAACCCGCATTAGACGAAATGCAAAGTGTAGTACATTGTATATGAGTGAGTTGCACTGAAAAACTTAGAATTTACTGAAAAACCCGCATTAGACGAAATGCACAGTGTAGTACATAGTATATGAGTGAGTTGCACTGAAAAACTTAGAATTTACTGAAAAACCCGCATTAGATGAAATGCACAGTGTAGTACACAGTATATGAGTGAGTTGCACTGAAAAACTTAGAATTTACTGAAAAACCCGCATTAGACGAAATGCACAGTGTAGTACACTGTATATGAGTGAGTTGCACTGAAAAACTTAGAATTTACTGAAAAACCCGCATTAGACGAGATGCAAAGTGTAGTACATTGTATATGAGTGAGTTGCACTGAAAAACTTAGAATTTACTGAAAAACCCGCATTAGACGAAATGCATAGTGTAGTACATTGTATATGAGTGAGTTGCACTGAAAAACTTAGAATTTACTGAAAAACCCGCATTAGACGAAATGCACAGTGTAGTACATAGTATATGAGTGAGTTGCACTGAAAAACTTAGAATTTACTGAAAAACCCGCATTAGACGAAATGCACAGTGTAGTACATAGTATATGAGTGAGTTGCACTGAAAAACTTAGAATATAAGAAACGCACAGTGTAGTACATAGTATATGAGTGAGTTGCACTGAAAAACTTAGAATATAAGAAACGCACAGTGTAGTACATAGTATATGAGTGAGTTGCACTGAAAAACTTAGAATATAAGAAACGCACAGTGTAGTACATAGTATATGAGTGAGTTGCACTGAAAAACTTAGAATATAAGAAACGCACAGTGTAGTACATAGTATATGAGTGAGTTGCACTGAAAAACTTAGAATTTACTGAAAAACCCGCATTACACGAAATGCACAGTGTAGTACATAGTATATGAGTGAGTTGCACTGAAAAACTTAGAATATAAGAAACGCACAGTGTAGTACATAGTATATGAGTGAGTTGCACTGAAAAACTTAGAATATAAGAAACGCACAGTGTAGTACATAGTATATGAGTGAGTTGCACTGAAAAACTTAGAATATAAGAAACGCACAGTGTAGTACATAGTATATGAGTGAGTTGCGATGAAAAACTTAGAATATAAGAAACGCACAGTGTAGTACATAGTATATGAGTGAGTTGCACTGAAAAACTTAGAATATAAGAAACGCACAGTGTAGTACATAGTATATGAGTGAGTTGCACTGAAAAACTTAGAATATAAGAAACGCACAGTGTAGTACATAGTATATGAGTGAGTTGCACTGAAAAACTTAGAATATAAGAAACGCACAGTGTAGTACATAGTATATGAGTGAGTTGCACTGAAAAACTTAGAATATAAGAAACGCACAGTGTAGTACATAGTATATGAGTGAGTTGCACTGAAAAACTTAGAATATAAGAAACGCACAGTGTAGTACATAGTATATGAGTGAGTTGCACTGAAAAACTTAGAATATAAGAAACGCACAGTGTAGTACATAGTATATGAGTGAGTTGCACTGAAAAACTTAGAATATAAGAAACGCACAGTGTAGTACATAGTATATGAGTGAGTTGCACTGAAAAACTTAGAATATAAGAAACGCACAGTGTAGTACATAGTATATGAGTGAGTTGCACTGAAAAACTTAGAATATAAGAAACGCACAGTGTAGTACATAGTATATGAGTGAGTTGCACTGAAAAACTTAGAATATAAGAAACGCACAGTGTAGTACATAGTATATGAGTGAGTTGCACTGAAAAACTTAGAATCTAAGAAACGCACAGTGTAGTACATAGTATATGAGTGAGTTGCACTGAAAAACTTAGAATCTAAGAAACGCACAGTGTAGTACATAGTATATGAGTGAGTTGCACTGAAAAACTTAGAATCTAAGAAACGCACAGTGTAGTACATAGTATATGAGTGAGTTGCACTGAAAAACTTAGAATCTAAGAAACGCACAGTGTAGTACATAGTATATGAGTGAGTTGCACTGAAAAACTTAGAATCTAAGAAACGCACAGTGTAGTACATAGTATATGAGTGAGTTGCACTGAAAAACTTAGAATCTAAGAAACGCACAGTGTAGTACATAGTATATGAGTGAGTTGCACTGAAAAACTTAGAATCTAAGAAACGCACAGTGTAGTACATATTATATGAGTGAGTTGCACTGAAAAACTTAGAATCTAAGAAACGCACAGTGTAGTACATAGTATATGAGTGAGTTGCACTGAAAAACTTAGAATCTAAGAAACGCACAGTGTAGTACATATTATATGAGTGAGTTGCACTGAAAAACTTAGAATCTAAGAAACGCACAGTGTAGTACATAGTATATGAGTGAGTTGCACTGAAAAACTTAGAATCTAAGAAACGCACAGTGTAGTACATAGTATATGAGTGAGTTGCACTGAAAAACTTAGAATATAAGAAACGCACAGTGTAGTACATAGTATATGAGTGAGTTGCACTGAAAAACTTAGAATATAAGAAACGCACAGTGTAGTACATAGTATATGAGTGAGTTGCACTAAAAACTTAGAATATAAGAAACGCACAGTGTAGTACATAGTATATGAGTGAGTTGCACTGAAAAACTTAGAATTTACTGAAAAACCCGCATTACACGAAATGCACAGTGTAGTACATAGTATATGAGTGAGTTGCACTGAAAAACTCTAGAATATAAGAAACGCACAGTGTAGTACATAGTATATGAGTGAGTTGCACTGAAAAACTTAGAATATAAGAAACGCACAGTGTAGTACATAGTATATCAGTGAGTTGCACTGAAAAACTTAGAATATAAGAAACGCACAGTGTAGTACATAGTATATGAGTGAGTTGCACTGAAAAACTTAGAATTTACTAAAAAACCCGCATTACACGAAATGCACAGTGTAGTACATAGTATATGAGTGAGTTGCACTGAAAAACTCTAGAATATAAGAAACGCACAGTGTAGTACATAGTATATGAGTGAGTTGCACTGAAAAACTTAGAATATAAGAAACGCACAGTGTAGTACATAGTATATGAGTGAGTTGCACTGAAAAACTTAGAATATAAGAAACGCACAGTGTAGTACATAGTATATGAGTGAGTTGCACTGAAAAACTTAGAATATAAGAAACGCACAGTGTCGTACATAGTATATGAGTGAGTTGCACTGAAAAACTTAGAATATAAGAAACGCACAGTGTCGTACATAGTATATGAGTGAGTTGCACTGAAAAACTTAGAATATAAGAAACGCACAGTGTAGTACATAGTATATGAGTGAGTTGCACTGAAAAACTTAGAATATAAGAAACGCACAGTGTAGTACATAGTATATGAGTGAGTTGCACTGAAAAACTTAGAATATAAGAAACGCACAGTGTAGTACATAGTATATGAGTGAGTTGCACTGAAAAACTTAGAATATAAGAAACGCACAGTGTAGTACATAGTATATGAGTGAGTTGCACTGAAAAACTTAGAATATAAGAAACGCACAGTGTAGTACATAGTATATGAGTGAGTTGCACTGAAAAACTTAGAATATAAGAAACGCACAGTGTAGTACATAGTATATGAGTGAGTTGCACTGAAAAACTTAGAATATAAGAAACGCACAGTGTAGTACATAGTATATGAGTGAGTTGCACTGAAAAACTTAGAATATAAGAAACGCACAGTGTAGTACATAGTATATGAGTGAGTTGCACTGAAAAACTTAGAATATAAGAAACGCACAGTGTAGTACATAGTATATGAGTGAGTTGCACTGAAAAACTTAGAATATAAGAAACGCACAGTGTAGTACATAGTATATGAGTGAGTTGCACTGAAAAACTTAGAATATAAGAAACCCACAGTGTAGTACATAGTATATGAGTGAGTTGCACTCAAAAACTTAGAATATAAGAAACGCACAGTGTAGTACATAGTATATGAGTGAGTTGCACTGAAAAACTTAGAATTTACTAAAAAACCCGCATTACACGAAATGCACAGTGTAGTACATAGTATATGAGTGAGTTGCACTGAAAAACTCTAGAATATAAGAAACGCACAGTGTAGTACATAGTATATGAGTGAGTTGCACTGAAAAACTTAGAATATAAGAAACGCACAGTGTAGTACATAGTATATCAGTGAGTTGCACTGAAAAACTTAGAATATAAGAAACGCACAGTGTAGTACATAGTATATGAGTGAGTTGCACTGAAAAACTTAGAATTTACTAAAAAACCCGCATTACACGAAATGCACAGTGTAGTACATAGTATATGAGTGAGTTGCACTGAAAAACTCTAGAATATAAGAAACGCACAGTGTAGTACATAGTATATGAGTGAGTTGCACTGAAAAACTTAGAATATAAGAAACGCACAGTGTAGTACATAGTATATGAGTGAGTTGCACTGAAAAACTTAGAATATAAGAAACGCACAGTGTAGTACATAGTATATGAGTGAGTTGCACTGAAAAACTTAGAATATAAGAAACGCACAGTGTCGTACATAGTATATGAGTGAGTTGCACTGAAAAACTTAGAATATAAGAAACGCACAGTGTAGTACATAGTATATGAGTGAGTTGCACTGAAAAACTTAGAATATAAGAAACGCACAGTGTAGTACATAGTATATGAGTGAGTTGCACTGAAAAACTTAGAATATAAGAAACGCACAGTGTAGTACATAGTATATGAGTGAGTTGCACTGAAAAACTTAGAATATAAGAAACGCACAGTGTAGTACATAGTATATGAGTGAGTTGCACTGAAAAACTTAGAATATAAGAAACGCACAGTGTAGTACATAGTATATGAGTGAGTTGCACTGAAAAACTTAGAATATAAGAAACGCACAGTGTAGTACATAGTATATGAGTGAGTTGCACTGAAAAACTTAGAATATAAGAAACGCACAGTGTAGTACATAGTATATGAGTGAGTTGCACTGAAAAACTTAGAATATAAGAAACGCACAGTGTAGTACATAGTATATGAGTGAGTTGCACTGAAAAACTTAGAATATAAGAAACGCACAGTGTAGTACATAGTATATGAGTGAGTTGCACTGAAAAACTTAGAATATAAGAAACGCACAGTGTAGTACATAGTATATGAGTGAGTTGCACTGAAAAACTTAGAATATAAGAAACGCACAGTGTAGTACATAGTATATGAGTGAGTTGCACTGAAAAACTTAGAATATAAGAAACGCACAGTGTAGTACATAGTATATGAGTGAGTTGCACTGAAAAACTTAGAATATAAGAAACGCACAGTGTAGTACATAGTATATGAGTGAGTTGCACTGAAAAACTTAGAATATAAGAAACGCACAGTGTAGTACATAGTATATGAGTGAGTTGCACTGAAAAACTTAGAATATAAGAAACGCACAGTGTAGTACATAGTATATGAGTGAGTTGCACTGAAAAACTTAGAATATAAGAAACGCACAGTGTAGTACATAGTATATGAGTGAGTTGCACTGAAAAACTTAGAATATAAGAAACGCACAGTGTAGTACATAGTATATGAGTGAGTTGCACTGAAAAACTTAGAATATAAGAAACGCACAGTGTAGTACATAGTATATGAGTGAGTTGCACTGAAAAACTTAGAATATAAGAAACGCACAGTGTAGTACATAGTATATGAGTGAGTTGCACTGAAAAACTTAGAATATAAGAAACGCACAGTGTAGTACATAGTATATGAGTGAGTTGCACTGAAAAACTTAGAATATAAGAAACGCACAGTGTAGTACATAGTATATGAGTGAGTTGCACTGAAAAACTTAGAATATAAGAAACCCACAGTGTAGTACATAGTATATGAGTGAGTTGCACTCAAAAACTTAGAATATAAGAAACGCACAGTGTAGTACATAGTATATGAGTGAGTTGCACTGAAAAACTTAGAATTTACTAAAAAACCCGCATTACACGAAATGCACAGTGTAGTACATAGTATATGAGTGAGTTGCACTGAAAAACTCTAGAATATAAGAAACGCACAGTGTAGTACATAGTATATGAGTGAGTTGCACTGAAAAACTTAGAATATAAGAAACGCACAGTGTAGTACATAGTATATCAGTGAGTTGCACTGAAAAACTTAGAATATAAGAAACGCACAGTGTAGTACATAGTATATGAGTGAGTTGCACTGAAAAACTTAGAATTTACTAAAAAACCCGCATTACACGAAATGCACAGTGTAGTACATAGTATATGAGTGAGTTGCACTGAAAAACTCTAGAATATAAGAAACGCACAGTGTAGTACATAGTATATGAGTGAGTTGCACTGAAAAACTTAGAATATAAGAAACGCACAGTGTAGTACATAGTATATGAGTGAGTTGCACTGAAAAACTTAGAATATAAGAAACGCACAGTGTAGTACATAGTATATGAGTGAGTTGCACTGAAAAACTTAGAATATAAGAAACGCACAGTGTAGTACATAGTATATGAGTGAGTTGCACTGAAAAACTTAGAATATAAGAAACGCACAGTGTAGTACATAGTATATGAGTGAGTTGCACTGAAAAACTTAGAATATAAGAAACGCACAGTGTAGTACATAGTATATGAGTGAGTTGCACTGAAAAACTTAGAATATAAGAAACGCACAGTGTAGTACATAGTATATGAGTGAGTTGCACTGAAAAACTTAGAATATAAGAAACGCACAGTGTAGTACATAGTATATGAGTGAGTTGCACTGAAAAACTTAGAATATAAGAAACGCACAGTGTAGTACATAGTATATGAGTGAGTTGCACTGAAAAACTTAGAATATAAGAAACGCACAGTGTAGTACATAGTATATGAGTGAGTTGCACTGAAAAACTTAGAATATAAGAAACGCACAGTGTCGTACATAGTATATGAGTGAGTTGCACTGAAAAACTTAGAATATAAGAAACGCACAGTGTAGTACATAGTATATGAGTGAGTTGCACTGAAAAACTTAGAATATAAGAAACGCACAGTGTAGTACATAGTATATGAGTGAGTTGCACTGAAAAACTTAGAATATAAGAAACGCACAGTGTAGTACATAGTATATGAGTGAGTTGCACTGAAAAACTTAGAATATAAGAAACGCACAGTGTAGTACATAGTATATGAGTGAGTTGCACTGAAAAACTTAGAATATAAGAAACGCACAGTGTAGTACATAGTATATGAGTGAGTTGCACTGAAAAACTTAGAATATAAGAAACGCACAGTGTAGTACATAGTATATGAGTGAGTTGCACTGAAAAACTTAGAATATAAGAAACGCACAGTGTAGTACATAGTATATGAGTGAGTTGCACTGAAAAACTTAGAATATAAGAAACGCACAGTGTAGTACATAGTATATGAGTGAGTTGCACTGAAAAACTTAGAATTTACTGAAAAACCCGCATTACACGAAATGCACAGTGTAGTACATAGTATATGAGTGAGTTGCACTGAAAAACTCTAGAATATAAGAAACGCACAGTGTAGTACATAGTATATGAGTGAGTTGCACTGAAAAACTTAGAATATAAGAAACGCACAGTGTAGTACATAGTATATCAGTTAGTTGCACTGAAAAACTTAGAATATAAGAAACGCACAGTGTAGTACATAGTATATGAGTGAGTTGCACTGAAAAACTTAGAATTTACTAAAAAACCCGCATTACACGAAATGCACAGTGTAGTACATAGTATATGAGTGAGTTGCACTGAAAAACTCTAGAATATAAGAAACGCACAGTGTAGTACATAGTATATGAGTGAGTTGCACTGAAAAACTTAGAATTTACTGAAAAACCCGCATTACACGAAATGCACAGTGTAGTACATAGTATATGAGTGAGTTGCACTGAAAAACTCTAGAATATAAGAAACGCACAGTGTAGTACATAGTATATGAGTGAGTTGCACTGAAAAACTTAGAATATAAGAAACGCACAGTGTAGTACATAGTATATCAGTGAGTTGCACTGAAAAACTTAGAATATAAGAAACGCACAGTGTAGTACATAGTATATGAGTGAGTTGCACTGAAAAACTTAGAATTTACTAAAAAACCCGCATTACACGAAATGCACAGTGTAGTACATAGTATATGAGTGAGTTGCACTGAAAAACTCTAGAATATAAGAAACGCACAGTGTAGTACATAGTATATGAGTGAGTTGCACTGAAAAACTTAGAATATAAGAAACGCACAGTGTAGTACATAGTATATCAGTGAGTTGCACTGAAAAACTTAGAATATAAGAAACGCACAGTGTAGTACATAGTATATGAGTGAGTTGCACTGAAAAACTTAGAATTTACTAAAAAACCCGCATTACACGAAATGCACAGTGTAGTACATAGTATATGAGTGAGTTGCACTGAAAAACTTAGAATATAAGAAACGCACAGTGTGGTACATAGTATATGAGTGAGTTGCACTGAAAAACTTAGAATATAAGAAACGCACAGTGTAGTACATAGTATATGAGTGAGTTGCACTGAAAAACTTAGAATATAAGAAACGCACAGTGTAGTACATAGTATATGAGTGAGTTGCACTGAAAAACTTAGAATATAAGAAACGCACAGTGTAGTACATAGTATATGAGTGAGTTGCACTGAAAAACTTAGAATATAAGAAACGCACAGTGTAGTACATAGTATATGAGTGAGTTGCACTGAAAAACTTAGAATATAAGAAACGCACAGTGTAGTACATAGTATATGAGTGAGTTGCACTGAAAAACTTAGAATATAAGAAACGCACAGTGTAGTACATAGTATATGAGTGAGTTGCACTGAAAAAATTAGAATATAAGAAACGCACAGTGTAGTACATAGTATATGAGTGAGTTGCACTGAAAAACTTAGAATATAAGAAACGCACAGTGTAGTACATAGTATATGAGTGAGTTGCACTGAAAAACTTAGAATATAAGAAACCCACAGTGTAGTACATAGTATATGAGTGAGTTGCACTCAAAAACTTAGAATATAAGAAACGCACAGTGTAGTACATAGTATATGAGTGAGTTGCACTGAAAAACTTAGAATTTACTAAAAAACCCGCATTACACGAAATGCACAGTGTAGTACATAGTATATGAGTGAGTTGCACTGAAAAACTCTAGAATATAAGAAACGCACAGTGTAGTACATAGTATATGAGTGAGTTGCACTGAAAAACTTAGAATATAAGAAACGCACAGTGTAGTACATAGTATATCAGTGAGTTGCACTGAAAAACTTAGAATATAAGAAACGCACAGTGTAGTACATAGTATATGAGTGAGTTGCACTGAAAAACTTAGAATTTACTAAAAAACCCGCATTACACGAAATGCACAGTGTAGTACATAGTATATGAGTGAGTTGCACTGAAAAACTCTAGAATATAAGAAACGCACAGTGTAGTACATAGTATATGAGTGAGTTGCACTGAAAAACTTAGAATATAAGAAACGCACAGTGTAGTACATAGTATATGAGTGAGTTGCACTGAAAAACTTAGAATATAAGAAACGCACAGTGTAGTACATAGTATATGAGTGAGTTGCACTGAAAAACTTAGAATATAAGAAACGCACAGTGTCGTACATAGTATATGAGTGAGTTGCACTGAAAAACTTAGAATATAAGAAACGCACAGTGTAGTACATAGTATATGAGTGAGTTGCACTGAAAAACTTAGAATATAAGAAACGCACAGTGTAGTACATAGTATATGAGTGAGTTGCACTGAAAAACTTAGAATATAAGAAACGCACAGTGTAGTACATAGTATATGAGTGAGTTGCACTGAAAAACTTAGAATATAAGAAACGCACAGTGTAGTACATAGTATATGAGTGAGTTGCACTGAAAAACTTAGAATATAAGAAACGCACAGTGTAGTACATAGTATATGAGTGAGTTGCACTGAAAAACTTAGAATATAAGAAACGCACAGTGTAGTACATAGTATATGAGTGAGTTGCACTGAAAAACTTAGAATATAAGAAACGCACAGTGTAGTACATAGTATATGAGTGAGTTGCACTGAAAAACTTAGAATATAAGAAACGCACAGTGTAGTACATAGTATATGAGTGAGTTGCACTGAAAAACTTAGAATATAAGAAACGCACAGTGTAGTACATAGTATATGAGTGAGTTGCACTGAAAAACTTAGAATATAAGAAACGCACAGTGTAGTACATAGTATATGAGTGAGTTGCACTGAAAAACTTAGAATTTACTGAAAAACCCGCATTACACGAAATGCACAGTGTAGTACATAGTATATGAGTGAGTTGCACTGAAAAACTCTAGAATATAAGAAACGCACAGTGTAGTACATAGTATATGAGTGAGTTGCACTGAAAAACTTAGAATATAAGAAACGCACAGTGTAGTACATAGTATATCAGTTAGTTGCACTGAAAAACTTAGAATATAAGAAACGCACAGTGTAGTACATAGTATATGAGTGAGTTGCACTGAAAAACTTAGAATTTACTAAAAAACCCGCATTACACGAAATGCACAGTGTAGTACATAGTATATGAGTGAGTTGCACTGAAAAACTCTAGAATATAAGAAACGCACAGTGTAGTACATAGTATATGAGTGAGTTGCACTGAAAAACTTAGAATTTACTGAAAAACCCGCATTACACGAAATGCACAGTGTAGTACATAGTATATGAGTGAGTTGCACTGAAAAACTCTAGAATATAAGAAACGCACAGTGTAGTACATAGTATATGAGTGAGTTGCACTGAAAAACTTAGAATATAAGAAACGCACAGTGTAGTACATAGTATATCAGTGAGTTGCACTGAAAAACTTAGAATATAAGAAACGCACAGTGTAGTACATAGTATATGAGTGAGTTGCACTGAAAAACTTAGAATTTACTAAAAAACCCGCATTACACGAAATGCACAGTGTAGTACATAGTATATGAGTGAGTTGCACTGAAAAACTCTAGAATATAAGAAACGCACAGTGTAGTACATAGTATATGAGTGAGTTGCACTGAAAAACTTAGAATATAAGAAACGCACAGTGTAGTACATAGTATATCAGTGAGTTGCACTGAAAAACTTAGAATATAAGAAACGCACAGTGTAGTACATAGTATATGAGTGAGTTGCACTGAAAAACTTAGAATTTACTAAAAAACCCGCATTACACGAAATGCACAGTGTAGTACATAGTATATGAGTGAGTTGCACTGAAAAACTTAGAATATAAGAAACGCACAGTGTGGTACATAGTATATGAGTGAGTTGCACTGAAAAACTTAGAATATAAGAAACGCACAGTGTAGTACATAGTATATGAGTGAGTTGCACTGAAAAACTTAGAATATAAGAAACGCACAGTGTAGTACATAGTATATGAGTGAGTTGCACTGAAAAACTTAGAATATAAGAAACGCACAGTGTAGTACATAGTATATGAGTGAGTTGCACTGAAAAACTTAGAATATAAGAAACGCACAGTGTAGTACATAGTATATGAGTGAGTTGCACTGAAAAACTTAGAATATAAGAAACGCACAGTGTAGTACATAGTATATGAGTGAGTTGCACTGAAAAACTTAGAATATAAGAAACGCACAGTGTAGTACATAGTATATGAGTGAGTTGCACTGAAAAACTTAGAATATAAGAAACGCACAGTGTAGTACATAGTATATGAGTGAGTTGCACTGAAAAACTTAGAATTTACTAAAAAACCCGCATTACACGAAATGCACAGTGTAGTACATAGTATATGAGTGAGTTGCACTGAAAAACTCTAGAATATAAGAAACGCACAGTGTAGTACATAGTATATGAGTGAGTTGCACTGAAAAACTTAGAATATAAGAAACGCACAGTGTAGTACATAGTATATCAGTGAGTTGCACTGAAAAACTTAGAATATAAGAAACGCACAGTGTAGTACATAGTATATGAGTGAGTTGCACTGAAAAACTTAGAATTTACTAAAAAACCCGCATTACACGAAATGCACAGTGTAGTACATAGTATATGAGTGAGTTGCACTGAAAAACTCTAGAATATAAGAAACGCACAGTGTAGTACATAGTATATGAGTGAGTTGCACTGAAAAACTTAGAATATAAGAAACGCACAGTGTAGTACATAGTATATGAGTGAGTTGCACTGAAAAACTTAGAATATAAGAAACGCACAGTGTAGTACATAGTATATGAGTGAGTTGCACTGAAAAACTTAGAATATAAGAAACGCACAGTGTCGTACATAGTATATGAGTGAGTTGCACTGAAAAACTTAGAATATAAGAAACGCACAGTGTAGTACATAGTATATGAGTGAGTTGCACTGAAAAACTTAGAATATAAGAAACGCACAGTGTAGTACATAGTATATGAGTGAGTTGCACTGAAAAACTTAGAATATAAGAAACGCACAGTGTAGTACATAGTATATGAGTGAGTTGCACTGAAAAACTTAGAATATAAGAAACGCACAGTGTAGTACATAGTATATGAGTGAGTTGCACTGAAAAACTTAGAATATAAGAAACGCACAGTGTAGTACATAGTATATGAGTGAGTTGCACTGAAAAACTTAGAATATAAGAAACGCACAGTGTAGTACATAGTATATGAGTGAGTTGCACTGAAAAACTTAGAATATAAGAAACGCACAGTGTAGTACATAGTATATGAGTGAGTTGCACTGAAAAACTTAGAATATAAGAAACGCACAGTGTAGTACATAGTATATGAGTGAGTTGCACTGAAAAACTTAGAATTTACTGAAAAACCCGCATTACACGAAATGCACAGTGTAGTACATAGTATATGAGTGAGTTGCACTGAAAAACTCTAGAATATAAGAAACGCACAGTGTAGTACATAGTATATGAGTGAGTTGCACTGAAAAACTTAGAATATAAGAAACGCACAGTGTAGTACATAGTATATCAGTTAGTTGCACTGAAAAACTTAGAATATAAGAAACGCACAGTGTAGTACATAGTATATGAGTGAGTTGCACTGAAAAACTTAGAATTTACTAAAAAACCCGCATTACACGAAATGCACAGTGTAGTACATAGTATATGAGTGAGTTGCACTGAAAAACTCTAGAATATAAGAAACGCACAGTGTAGTACATAGTATATGAGTGAGTTGCACTGAAAAACTTAGAATTTACTGAAAAACCCGCATTACACGAAATGCACAGTGTAGTACATAGTATATGAGTGAGTTGCACTGAAAAACTCTAGAATATAAGAAACGCACAGTGTAGTACATAGTATATGAGTGAGTTGCACTGAAAAACTTAGAATATAAGAAACGCACAGTGTAGTACATAGTATATCAGTGAGTTGCACTGAAAAACTTAGAATATAAGAAACGCACAGTGTAGTACATAGTATATGAGTGAGTTGCACTGAAAAACTTAGAATTTACTAAAAAACCCGCATTACACGAAATGCACAGTGTAGTACATAGTATATGAGTGAGTTGCACTGAAAAACTCTAGAATATAAGAAACGCACAGTGTAGTACATAGTATATGAGTGAGTTGCACTGAAAAACTTAGAATATAAGAAACGCACA
>NW_028227708.1:61533-88212 GCF_978045245.1 Mus caroli | reverse complement strand
TAGGAACCAGAATTACGAAAAAACTGAAAAACTTGGAAAATTAGAATATCACACTGCAGGACCCAGAATATGCTGAGAAACCCTGAAAAACATCAAAATTAAAAAAATCTAACTTTTGGACGAGATATGTCCGAGAAACCATGAAAAAAGTGGAAAATTAAAAATTCACACTGTTTTACCCAGAAAGAATATGGCAAGAAACCCTGAAAAACGTGAAAAATTTTAAATTCACACTGTAGGACGGCAAAATATGGCCAGAAACCCTAAAAAAAGTAAAAAAATTAATATATCACACTGAAGGACCCCGGATATGGCGAGAAAACCAGAAAAAGTTGGATTATGAGAAAATCACACCTTAGGACCCAGGATTGCGAAAAAATTGAAAAACGGGGAAAATGAGAAAAATCACACTGTAGGACCCAGAATATGCCGAGAAACCCTGAAAAAACGTGGAAAATTAAAAATACACGCTGTAGGACCCAGAATATGGCAACAAACACTGAAAAAAGAGTAGATAATTAGAAACTCACACTGAAGGACCACGAATATGGCGAGAAAACCTGAAAAAGGTGGAAAATGGGAAAATCGCAATGTAGGACCCAGAATATGCCGAGAAACCTTGAAAAACGTGAAAATTAAAAATTCACAATGTCAGACAAAGAATATGGCAAGAAACCATGAAAAAAGTGGAAAATGAGAGAATCACACTGTATTACCAAGAACATGTTGAGAAAACCTGAAAAATGAGGAAAATTAAACACTCACACTGAAGAACCCAGAATATGGCGAGAAACCATGAAAAAATGGAAAATTAAAAACTCACACTGAAGGACCAGAAATATGATGAAAAACCCTGAAATATGTGGAAAATTAAAAAAATCACACTGTAGGACCTGGAATATGACAGAAAAGCTGAAAAAAGTAGAAAATGAAAACTCACACTAAAGGACCCGGAATATGGCAAAAAAGCTGAAAAATGTTGAAAATGAGAAAATCACACTGTAGGACCAAGAATTACGAAAAAACTTGTAAAACGGGAAAATGAGAAAAGCACACTATATGACCCAGAATATGCCGAGAAACCCTGGAAAACATCGAATATTAAAAATACACGCTGTAGGACCCAAAATAAGGCAAGAAACCCTGAAAAAAGTAGATAATTAAAAACTCTCACTGAAGGACCCGGAATATGGTGAGAAAACCTGAAAAAGGTGGAAAATGAGAAAATCACACTGTAGGACCCAGAATATGCCAACAAACCCTAAAAAATCTGAAAATTCATAATTCACACTGTCGGACCCAGAATATGGCGAGAAACCATGAAAAAAGTGGAAAACTTAAAACTCACACTGAAGAACCGTGAATATGATGAAAACCCTGAAAAATGTAGAAAATTAAAAACTCACACTGTAGGACCTGGAATATGACAGAAAAGCTGAAAAAAGTAGAAAATAAAAACTCACACTGAAGGACCCCAAATATGGCTAGAAAACCTGAAAAATGTGCAAAATTAGAAAATCACACTGCAGGACCCAGAATATGCCGAGAAACCCTGAAAAACGTGAAAATTAAAAATTCACACTGTTGGACACAGAATATGGCGAGAAATACTGAAAAACGTGGAAAATTAAAAATTCAAACTGAAGAAAATGCAATATGGCAAAAAAAAAGAACTGGAAAACGTGGAAATGAGAAAAGTACACTGAATATGACCAAAAAACCTGAAAAACGTGCAATATTAAAAATTCACAATTAAGGACCCGGAGAATGGCGAGAAAACCTGAAAAACGTGGAAAATTAAAAATTAACACTGAAGGACCTGGAATATGGTGAGAAAAACTGAAAAATTAGAAAATAAAAAACTCACACTGAAGGACCCCAAATATGGCAAGAAAACCTGAAAAAAGTAGCAAATTAAAAATTCACACTGAAGGACCCAGAATATGGCAATAAAACCTGAAAAACGAGGAAAATTAAAAACTCACACTGAAGGACCCAGAATATGGTGAGAAAACATAAAAAAGTAGAAAATTAAAAATTCACACTGAAGGACCCCGAATATGGTGAGAAAACCTGAAATGTGGAAAATGAGAAAATCGCATTGTAGAACACAGAATATGCTGACAAACCCTGAAAAACATGAAAATTAAAAACTCACACTGTCGGACACAGAATATGGCGAGAAACCATGAAAAAAATGGAAATTTAAAAATTCACACTTTACCCAGTATATGGTATGAAATTCTGAAAAACCTGAAAAATTATAAATTCACAATGAAGTACCTGGAATATGGCAAGAAAACCTGAAAAACGTGGAAATGAGAAAATTACACAGTAGGACCCATAATATGACGAAAAAAATTGAGAAACGAGGAAAATTAAAAATTCACACTGAAGGACCCGTAATATGGCGAGAAAACCTGAAAAACGAGGAAAATTAAAAACCTGAAAAAGGTTGAAAATGAGAAAATCACACTGTGGGACCCAGAATATGGCGAGAAATCCTGAAAAAGTAGAAATTAAAAAACACACACTGAAAGACCACGAATATGGCGATAAAGCCTGAAAAACGTGGAAATGAGAAAATCACAATGTAGAACCAGAATGTGAGGAAGAAACCTGAAAAACGTGGAAAATTAAAAATTCACACTGTAGGACCCAGAATATGGCGAGAAACACTGAAAAATATTGAAAATTAAAAATTCACACTATATGACCAGAATATGGCAAGAAACCTTGAAAAACGTGGAAAATTAAAAATTCACACTATATTACCCAGAATATGGCGAGAAATACTGAAAAACGTGGAAAATTAAAAATTCACACTGAAGGACCTGGAATATGGTAGGAAAATCTGAAAAACGTGGAAATGAGAAAATCACACTGTAGGACCAAGGATATGACAAAAAAAAACCTGAAACACGTGGCAAATTAAAAATTCACACTGAAGGACTCCGACTATGGCGAGAAAACCTGAAAAAGGTTGAAAATGAGAATAATCACACTTTAGGAGCCAGAATTGCAAAAAAAAAAAAAAACTTGAAAATCTTCGAAAATGAGAAAATCACACTCTAGGTCCCAGAATATGCCGAGAAACCCTGAAAAAACTACAAAATTACAAACTTAAACTGAATAACCCCAGATATGGAGAGAAAACCTGAAAAAGGAGGAAAATGAGAAAATCACACTGTAGGACCCAGAATTACGAAAAAAACTTGAAAAACCTGGAAAATAAAAATTCACATTGAAGAACCCGGAATATGGTGATGAAACCTAAAATCGAGGAAATTTCAAAACTCACACTGTAGACTAGGAATATGGCCAGATACACTGAAAAATGGGGAAAATGAAAAATTCACACTGTAGGACCCAGAATATGGCGAGAAACCCTGAAATAAGTAGGAAATTAAAAACTCTCACTGAAGTACCTGGAATATGGCGAGAAAACCTGAAAAAGGTGGAAAATGAGAAAATTACATGGTAAGACCCAGAAATGTGAAAAAACTTGAAAAAAGTGGAAAATGTGAAAATCACACTGTAGGACCCAGAATATGCCTAGAAACACTGAAAAACGTGGAACATTAAAAATACACGCATTAGGACCCAGAATATGTCGAGAAACCCTGAAAAAAGTAGAAAATTAAAAACCCACACTGAAGGATCGCGAATATGATGAAAAAACCTGAAAAACGTGGAAATGAGAAAATCACACTGTAGGACCGAGAATATGACGAAAAAACTTGAAAAACGTGGAAAATTAAAAATTCACACTGAAGGACCCGTATATGGCGAGAAAACCTGAAAAAAGTAGATAATTAAAAATTCACACTGAAGGACCCCGAATATGGGGAGAAAACCTGAAATAGGTGGAAAATGAGAATAATCACACTGTAGGATCAAGAATTGAGAAAAAACATGAAAAAAGTCAAAAATGAGAAAATCACACTGTAGGATCAAGAATATGCTGAGAAACACTGAAAAACGTGGAAAATTAAAAATACATGCTGAAGGACCCAGAATATGGCGAGAAACCGTGAAAAAAGTAGAAAATTAAAAACTCACACTGGAGGATCCCAAATATGGCGAGAAAACCTGAAAAGAATAGAAAATTAAAAATTCACACTGAAGAACCCCGAATATGGCAAGAAAACCTGAAAAAAGTAGAAAATTAAAAACTTACACTGTCAGACCCAGAATATGGCAAGAAACCCTGAAAAAAGTAGAAAATTAAAAAGTCACAGTGAAGGACCCCAAATATGGCGAGAAAACCGGAAAAAGGTGGAAAATGAGAAAATCACACTGTAGGACTCAGAATTATGAAAAAACTTGAAAGACCTGGAAAAAGAGAAAATCACACTGCAGGACACAGAATATGCCGAGAAACCCGGAAAAACATGAAAATTAAAAATTCTAACTGTCGGACCTAGATTATGGCGAGAAATCAAAAAACAAGTGGAAAATTAAAATTTCACACTGTATTACCCAGAATATGCCGAGAAAGACTGAAAAATGTGGAAAATTAAAATTCACATAGAAGGACCTGGAATATGGCAAGAAAACCTGAAAAAGGTGGAATATGAGAATAATCACACTGTAGGACCCAGAATTGCGAAAAAACTTGAAAAACGTCGAAAATGAGAAAATCATACTGTAGGACCCAGAATATGCAGAGAAACCCTGAAAAACGTGAAAAATTAAACATACACGCTGTAGGACCCAGAATATGGCAATAAACCCTGAAAAAAGTAGAAAATTAAAAATTCAAACTGGAGTGACCTGCCCTGCAGGGAGCGCCATCTTGGCTCCGGGGCTCCACCGAACTTAGTCTGTACAGGTCAGAGTAAGGACCACAGAGGCAGACAGCTTCTGGGACAGGCGGGAGCCACAGAGCCGCTGAGGCAGCACCCTTTTGGGGCTGCAGACATCCGGCATTCTCCCAGCTGGAGGACGGTGACCTGCCCACAGGGAGCGCCATCTTGGCTCCGGGACTCCACCGAACTTAGTCTGTACAGGTCAGAGTGAGGACCACAGAGGCAGACAGCTTCTGGGACAGGCAGGAGCCACAGAGCCACTGAGGCAGCACCCTTTTGGGGCCGCAGACATCCGGCACCCTCCCAGCCGGAGGACAGTGACCTGCCCTGCAGGGAGCACCATCTTTGCTCCTGGACTCCGCCGAACTCAGTCTGTACAGGTCAGAGTAAGGACCACAGAGGCAGACAGCTTCTGGGACAGGTGGGAGCCACAGAGCCGCTGAGGCAGCACCCTTTTGGGGCTGCAGACATCCGGCACCCTCCCAGCCGGAGGACAGTGACCTGCCCTGCAGGGAGCGCCATCTTGGCTCCGGGACTCCGCCGAACTTAGTCTGTACAGGTTAGAGTGAGGACCACAGAGGCAGACAGCTTCTGGGACAGGCGGGAGCCACAGAGCCTCTGAGACAGCACCCTTTTGGGGCCACAGACATCCGGCACCCTCCTAGCTGGAAGACAGTGGTCTGCCCTGCACAGGAGCCCTCTGCCTCAGGAGCAGGGAGCACATCTTGGATCCAGGACTCCACTGAACTTAGGAACTTAGTCTGCACAGCTGAGAGTGTGCACCACAGAAGCCTACAGCTTCTGTGACCTGCCAAAACAACACAGCATCTGGGAAAGGTCCTGTTTTCCGCCTTCTTCTTCGGCCAGGAGGAGGTCCAAACGCCGGATATCTGTACACCTTCCCTTTAAGAGGAAAGCTTGTCAGCAGGGAGTGCTCTAACCACTGAAACTCAGAGGAGAGAGCCTGTCTCCCAGGTCTGCTGACAGACGATACTCAGAATCACCAGAAGAACAACCTCTGAACAGAGACAACTATAACAACTCCAGAGATTACCAGATGGCGAGAGGTAAACGTAAGAATCTTACTAACAGAAACCAAGACCACTCACCATCATCAGGACCCAGCACTCCCACATCGCCCAGTGCAGGGCACCCCAACACACCTGAAAAGCTAGACCTGGATTTAAAAGCATATCTCATGATGATGGTAGAGGACATCAAGAAGGACTTTAAAGAACTACAGGAGAACATGGCTAAAGAGTTACAAGTCCTTAAAGAAAAACAGGAAAACACAACCAAACTGGTAGAAGTCCTTAAAGAGAAACAGGAAAACACATCCAATCAGATGATGGAAATGAACAAAACCATACTAGACCTAAAAAGGGAAGTAGACACAATAAAGAAAACCCAAAATGAGGCAACACTGGAGATAGAAACCCTAGGAAAGAAATCTGGAACCATAGATACGAGCATCAGCAACAGAATACAAGAGATGGAAGAGAGAATCTCAGGTGCAGAAGATTGCATAGAGAACATCGGCACAACAATCAAGGAAAATGGAAAATGCAAAAAGATCCTAACTCAAAACATCCAGGAAATACAGGACACAATGAGAAGACCAAACCTACGGATAATAGGAGTGGATGAGAATGAAGATTTTCAACTCAAAGGACCAGCAAACATCTTCAACAAAATTATAGAAGAAAACTTCCCAAATCTAAAGAAAGAGATGCCCATGAACATACAAGAAGCCTACAGAACTCCAAATAGGCTGGACCAGAAAAGAAATACCTCCCGACACATAATAATCAGAACAACAAATGCACTAAATAAAGATAGAATACTAAAAGCAGTAAGAGAAAAAGGCCAAGTAACATATAAAGGCAAGCCTATCAGAATTACACCAGATTTTTCACCAGAGACTATGAAAGCCAGAAGATCCTGGACAGATGTTATACAGACACTAAAAGAACACTAATTCCAGCCCAGGCTACTATACCCAGCCAAACTCTCAATTAACATAGATGGAGAAACCAAAGTATTCCACGACAAAACCAAATTCACACATTATCTCTCCACGAATCCAGCCCTTCAAAGGATAATAACAGGAAAAAACCAATACAAGGACAGGAACCACGCCCTAGAAACAACAAGAAGGTAATCCCTCAACAAACCTAAAAGAAGACAGCCACAAGAACAGAATGCCAACTTTAACAACAAAAATAACAGGAATCAACAATTACTTTTCCTTAATATCTCTTAATATCAATGGACTCAACTCCCCGATAAAAAGACATAGACTAACAAACTGGCTACACAAACAAGACCCAACATTTTGCTGCTTACAGGAAACTCATCTCAGAGAAAAAGATAGACACTACCTCAGAATGAAAGGCTGGAAAACAATTTTCCAAGCAAATGGTATGAAGAAACAAGCTGGAGTAGCCATTCTAATATCTGATAAGATTGACTTCCAACCCAAAGTCATCAAAAAAGACAGGGAGGGGCACTTCATATTCATCAAAGGTAAAATCCTCCAAGAGGAACTATCAATCCTGAATATCTATGCTCCAAATACAAAGCCAGCCTCATTCATTAAAGAAACTTTAGTAAATCTCAAAGCACACATTGCACCTCATACAATAATAGTGGGAGACTTCAACACACCACTTTCACCAATGGACAGATCATGGAAACAGAAACTAAACAGGGACACAGTGAAACTAACAGAAGTTATGGATCAAATGGATCTGGTAGATATCTACAGAACATTTTACCCTAAAACAAAAGGATACACCTTCTTCTCAGCACCTCATGGTACCTTCTCCAAAATTGACCATGTATGTGGGGCGCCACCCCACATCGTCGCCATTATAAGATGGCGCCGACATCGCCTGCCTCTGGAGATGAACAAGTGATCCGCGCATGTGCTGGCATTAACCGTTCATGGTGCCAGGTGCCCGCCTGACAACGTCACCTCGAGTGACAAGAATTTGGCCTATAGGGAATCGCCACGTCCGAGGCGAGAGAAATCTCCTATTTAAGGGAGGCGGTTTTCGGGCTTGGGGTCTCCGCCTTGAGAAGCTGATGCTCTCCCTCTCAAGACGCATTAAAGCTTGCCACAGAAGGATCCTGTTTGTGTGCCGCGTTGTTTCTTGCTGGCGGGAAAATTAGCGCGGGACATTTGGTGCCGAAAAACCCGGGAATTGTGACCAGACCATCGTCAGCACCTTCGGAGACCCCTCGGCGACGGGGAGGGTTCAGAACTGTGGCTAGACTACGCATCGGAAAGGTATGCCTGAACATGAACTCTTTTCTTTAACTCTTTCCCAGGCATTGGGTTTGTCCGGATTGTGGTTTGGATTTCCAGAGGCCATTATCATCGTTATTTTAGCTCTTCTACTCTTCCTCCTGGCCAGTTATATCTGTGAACATAGGCGGTGGTGTTAACAAGTTTCCAACAGCATATCAGTCCGTTGTAGATAAGCGGCGTTGCACTCCATCGCGGCGCCAAATTAGTCTCTGGTAAATAAAAGAGCAGAAAGGCGAGCCGTACTTTCGGTTTCTCGCTGTTGCCTTAAGTCGGACGTAGATAAGCCGTGGGCCGCGCCAAGACATCTTTTTGATTCTAAAAGTGACTTAAGGCGGACGTAGATAAGCTGCGGTTACTTTTGACCCGTTATGGGGTCGTCACAGTCAATCCAAACATCACTTGAAAATCTCCTTAAGAAAAGAGACCTAAAGCCAGGGGACAAGGTTCTTAAGCACTTTGTTGAGGAGGTAGATAGAGTTGCCCCTTGGTATGCCGTTTCTGGCTCCTTGACCTTGGCCTCATGGAAAAAATTGGGGAAGGATCTTGATCTGTGCCCCGACTTACGTATGGGCACCAAAGCAGTTTGGAAGATGATCAAAAACTGCCTTGAGGATGAAACATGTGAGGAAGTCAGAAAAAAGGGACAAATAGCGTTGGAGACCGTTCAGGATGGCATGTCAGAATCTGAGCGTAGTGAGAGGATGGGTGCACGTGCACAAACTAGGAAGAGGATCCCAAAGAATAAAAGTGAAAAAGGACCTCCCAGGAAGCCTAAGAGGGCGGGAGAGAGGAGAACAAGCAGTATACCTGCCTCCCCACATGAGGAATCGGACTCCGAGGGAGTACCAATTTTTCAACCTATATTTAAGCCTGGGTTGTACCCAACCCAAGAGCTTGAAGCACTCAATATTCAAAGCTCTGAAGAGTCATCCGGAGCAGAGAGTGGGAGACTAGATACAGAGGAAGAGGAAGAACTTGATGAGGAAGCAACCAGATATGAGAGAGAGAGGTATTATCCTGATGAGAGGCCGTTAAATAAACGGACCTCTAAACCTGCCATTTCAACAAAACCTAATGCTTTACCCAGGAATCCCGTACAGACAGTTCCCTCTGCCCCACCACCTTATGAGATACGCCCTAAAGCTTTCTCATTGTTACCTGAAAAGGTGCATCACAAGCTCAGGCTCGCTTACCCTGTCTATGAGCAAGATGGTGGGAGAGTATATGCTCCTGTTGATTATAACCAAATAAAGGAGCTTGCAGAATCAGTTAGAAAGTTTGGAGCAAATGCCAGTTTTACTCTAATGCAGTTAGATCGACTGGCATTAACCGCCCTGACGCCCAGTGACTGGCAAACAGTGGCGAAAGCTGTGCTACCAAGCATGGGACAATACATGGAATGGAAGGCCCTATGGCATCAGGCGGCACAGGCCCAGGCTAGGACTAATGCCGCAGCCCTGACCCCAGAGCAAAGAGACTGGACCTTTGAACTCCTTACAGGACAGGGTCCTTATGCAGCAGATCAGGTCAATTATCATTGGGGAGCTTATGCCCAAATATCCAGTACTGCTATACGAGCATGGAAATCACTCAACCGTAAAGGAGAAACTAGTAATCAGCTCACCAAGATTATACAGGGACCTCAGGAACCATTCTCAGACTATGTGGCCAGGATGATGGAGGTAGCAGGAAAGATTTTCGGGGATCCTGATTGTGCCGGACCCTTTATAGAGCAATTAATCTTTGAACAAGCCACTCAGGAGTGCAGAAGTGCAATAGCGCCGAGGAAAAACAAGGGATTGTCAGAATGGCTTAGAATATGTAGAGAGATTGGTGGACCATTGAGTAACTCTGGGCTCGCCGCAGCCATTTTACAGGCACAAAGGCGACCTCCCCCTACAGGGGGCAGCAGTCGCACCTGCTTCAACTGTGGGAAATCAGGGCATCTCGCAAAAGATTGCCGGGCACCTAAGCAAAACCAGAGAACTCTTACCCTATGTTCCCGATGTGGAAAGGGTTACCATCCAGTCAGTCAATGCAGATCAACTAGAGACATTAAAGGCAACCTCCTCCCGCCTGCTATCCCTGTTAGACAGGAGCCAAAAAACGGGCCTGCGGGCCCCCGGCCCCGGGGCCCTCAAAAATACGGGACCCAATTCGCTGGGACCAGTTCCCTGAGCGAGGAGGCAGATCAAGCCAAGGCACAAGAATGGACTTGTGCGCCACCACCTCAATCTTATTAACACCTCAGATGGGGGTTCAACCTGTCCCTGCCATGCCCTTAGGGCCTCCCATACCGGACAACGCGGTGGGACTTATCATTGGCCGTGGTGCCCTTACCGCATGCGGACTAATAGTCCATCCAGGCATAACAGATAATCAACACATCCCAAATATGCAGATTCTATGCTCCAGCCCTCATGGTGTATTTTCTATTAAAAAAGGGGACAGGATTGCTCAGCTCCTCCTCCTCCCGCTGCTGGGAGAATTACCCCATCAAGATAAAAAACTTATGGGATCTTCAGAAATGGATTCGGCCTATTTGACATTGTCACTTGATTCGCGCCCGAAATTAATCCTTAACATAAATGGTAAAAATTTTGAGGGCATTCTTGACACCGGAGCTGATAAGAGTATTATTTCCACACATTGGTGGCCTAAAGCTTGGCCAGTGACAAAATCTTCTCATTCTTTACAAGGCCTGGGGTATCAATCCAGTCCAGACATTAGTACCAACCGGCTGGTCTGGACGTCACCAGAGGGTTTAAAAGGATGCTTTTCCCCCTACGTTCTACCCCTACCTGTAAATCTCTGGGGGAGAGATGTCATGACAGATTTAGGACTGACTCTGACCAATGATTATTCATTACGTCTTAGAGAAATGATGGAGAAAATGGGTTATCAAGAAGGCCAGGGTTTGGGACGCCATGAACAAGGCGAACCGCGCCCAATCTCACACAAGGCCAATAAGGACAGAGCAGGCCTGGGTTTTTCCTAGGCGCCACTGAGGCAGTACGACCTATACCATGGAAAACGGAGGATCCTGTGTGGGTTCCTCAGTGGCCGCTAACCTCCGAGAAATTGAGCGTTGTAACACAAATTATTGCAGAACAACTAAAACTCGGCCATATTGAACCCTCTACTTCCCCCTGGAACACCCCCATATTTGTAATAAAGAAAAAGTCTGGCAAATGGCGTCTGTTACATGATTTAAGAGCTATAAATGGACAGATGTCCCTGTTAGGGCCTGTACAGAGAGGATTACCTATGCTGTCCGCCCTTCCTAAGGGCTGGAACATCCTCATTATAGACATCAGAGATTGCTTTTTTTCCATACCGTTACACCCTGCGGATAGACCTCGCTTTGCCTTTAGTGTCCCCTCTATCAATCATACAGAGCCAGATAAGAGGTATCAATGGAGAGTCTTGCCCCAAGGGATGGCCAATAGCCCTACTATCTGCCAACTGTATGTAGACCAAGCACTCGCCCCGATAAAGAGACAATTTCCACAAATAGTGTCTATCCATTACATGGATGACGTCCTGCTTTGCCATAAGAATCCATCTGTACTGCAACAGGTTTTTCCTGTGTTACAGAAAACATTAGAGCAATGGGGGCTACATATAGCCACTGAAAAGGTGCAATTGGCAGACTCTGGACAGTTTCTAGGTTCTTTTATACAGCCCAACATTATTAAGCCACAAAAAATAGAAATCAGGATGGATAATTTACATACTTTAAATGACTTTCAAAAATTGTTGGGAGATATCAATTGGCTTAGACCTTTTTTAAAAATCCCTTCAACAGAATTGAAACCCCTGTTTGATATCTTGGAAGGGGATTCTCATATCACCTCTCCTAGAAAATTGAATCCTTTGGCAGTGGAGGCACTTAATAAAGTAGAAAAAGCAATAAGTCAAGCGCAGCTTGTTAGAATAGATTATTCCAAGCCGGTTTTGTTATGTATCTTGGACACTCGAGGCTTACCAACTGCTGTCATTTGGCAAGAGGGGCCCCTATGCTGGGTTCATCCACAAGCCTCCCCTGCAAAGATTATCTATTGGTATCCGGCCGCAGTAGCACAATTAGCATTAAAGGGATTAAAAATGACAATCAAATACTTCGGCCTTGAACCTAATATCATTGTCATTCCCTATACCCCTAATCAAATACAGGTGTTAGCTGCTGCTTCTAATGATTGGTCCATTCTATGTGTCACATTTAGTGGAAAATTTGATAATCATTATCCAAAGCACCCATTGTTACACTTTGCCCTGACCCATCCATTAGTTTTTCCCAAAGTAACAAGTCATTCCCCACTTAAAAATGGTCTTGTAATTTATACAGATGGCTCCAAAACCGGGCAAGGGGCCTATGTAGTTAATAACATTACCCATATCAGACAATATTCGGAGGTTTCCCCTCAAATTGTTGAGTGTTTGATAGTATTAGAAGTTTTACAGCAATTTGATTGCCCGCTCAATATTATATCTGATTCCTTGTATGTGGTTAATGCAGTTCACCTGCTAGAAACTGCGGGCCTAATAAAACCTTCTAGTA
Source organism: Mus caroli (assembly GCF_978045245.1). Taxonomy (NCBI): domain Eukaryota; kingdom Metazoa; phylum Chordata; class Mammalia; order Rodentia; family Muridae; genus Mus; species Mus caroli. Next base: position 75,527 of record NW_028227708.1, on the reverse strand, counting down.
GGGTAGCACAAACCTTTGAACAGATTAGAAACCTTCTATTACAAAGAAAACATCCCTTTTATATCGTACATATGAGAGCCCATTCTGGACTCCCTGGCCCCATGACAGAGGGTAATGAGCTGGCAGATCAGGCTACGTGACTTGTGGCCACAGCACTATCCTCACCACTAGAGGCCGCCAAAAATTTTCATAGTAAGTTTCATGTTACCTCTGAAACACTTCGCCGGCGCTTCTCTTTAACAAGGAAAGAAGCCCGCGAGATAGTCACACAGTGCCAAAACTGTTGTCAGTTTCTGCCCACACCTCATTATGGTGTCAATCCGAGGGGACTCTCCCCCCTACAAGTTTGGCAGATGGATGTCACTCATATTGCATCTTTTGGTAAGACGCAATACGTTCATGTGTCTATTGACACTTGTTCTGGTGTGTTATTTGCAACTCCACTTTCAGGAGAAAGGACATCTCATGTAATTCAACATTGCCTCGAGGCCTGGAGTGCCTGGGGTAGACCAAAATGTCTTAAGACAGACAATGGACCTGCTTATACCTCAAATAAATTCAAACAATTCTGTGCACAAATGCAGGTGACCCATATCACTGGACTTCCTTATAACCCTCAAGGACAAGGCATCATTGAAAGAGCTCATCGAACGCTCAAATCCTATTTATTTAAACAGAAAGGGGGAGCGATAACAGAGTTGCCCCCTGGCCCAAGAGTGGCACTATCCATGGCACTCTTTACTCTAAATTTCTTAAACCTGGACGATGCAGGAAGGAGCGCTGCAGAGCGCCACTGCTCGGAACCAAAGAGACCAAAAGAATTGGTAAAATGGAAGGATGTGTTAACAAATCAATGGAAAGGCCCGGATCCTATCCTAATAAGATCCAGGGGAGCTGTTTGTGTCTTTCCACAGAGTGAACAAAATCCTTTTTGGATCCCGGAGCGGCTAACACGAAGTATAAACCAAGAAGATGATCATTCTCCTGACCTTTCTGTGGATAACCCTAGCGCCAACGATAAGGACACATGAGTTTCGATGGGGAATCATGTCAACCTTCCCACTTCCAATGCCGGTGATGTATAACGCCCAAGTTTTCCCTCGCTTGTTTACTACTGATAAAGAATTAGGCCTTCCGTTTTTGCCCTGGGATTCTCAAATAGAACGAGTAGTGGATAATAGAACTCACTACCTTCTGGGTAGCCTATGCTTTAGCATCAATGGGACGGTGCCCAGTTATATTGGGTTACATACTCAATCTATGTCAAATATTATTAATGGATGGACAAATGCTACACATTGGGGCGGGAATTTTACAGAATTATTTGGAACCTGGCCCCGGGCTAATTATTCTGAAGGTCTCAGACAACCAAAGTTGGCCCCGTTCTGCCATGCAAAGGAGGACTCGCATTCCCCTTTGCCTTGGTCAGGATGCCAATCTCGTATGGTGGGAAAAATTAGAGATTATTTTTCCATTTCCCCACCCTTATTAGATAACACAGGAAATGTTGTAAGCATCAATGAAGAAGAAAACTTGGGTTCTTCGGGGAGCCCTTTTGACCTTTGGATCTTGTGTGGCATTAATGGTAGTTGCACAGACTTGTCTCCTGTATCCATGCTTCTGGGAGGGAAGGTAGAGAAGGGAAGTCTGAGCTTCCCCTTAAATAAATCCAATAAGCATGGCATTCAGAGCACAATAATCCGCAAACCTATTATATCCTATTCCCCCGCACCAATATGCGTATGGCCCCCTTTTCTTTAGATTGTTAGTAATGCTTCCTTGCCAAGTAATTCCGATAAGCTTGATTGTATGATGCAGCCATGTTATTATGTTCTGTGCTGGAATGCTTCTGAGTTCCCCTTGGCCCTGGTAGCACGCCTGCCCCGATTTGTGCCTGTTCCTGTGGAGGCCCCAAGTTCAATGGCATTATTCAGAGAAAGGAGAGATTTTGGAATTTCTGCCGTAATTGTGGGCATCATCGCAGCCACCGCTGTAACATCATCGGTTAATGCTTCGGCCCTGACCCTTTCGGGCACGGTGCAGTCGGCTGCCACCATAAATAAATTGTCCTCTACGGTGACCACGGCCATGGAGGCTGGACATCTAGCTTATACCCAGATTCAAGGCAGGTTATTGCTAGTGAATCAACGCATAGATTTAGTCCAAGAGCAATTAGATGTTTTGTGGCAAGTTGCCCAATTAGGGTGCGAAAGAAGATTGCCAGGTCTTTGTGTGACCTCTGTACAGTATGACAATTTCACACGGGCTGCTAATCTTTCTAAAGCTTTATCCCAGCATTTGTTACAGAATTGGACAGTTGAATTTGACCAGACCCTGCGGGAACTCCGAACAGCGATATTACAAATCAACTCCACCCGCCTAGACCTGTCCCTCACCAAAGGCCTCGCCTCCTGGATTTCTTCAGCATTTTCTTATTTTAAAGAGTGGGTGGGGGTGGGAATGTTTGGAGCATTTTTCTGCCTCGGACTGGGCTTTATGCTTTGGCTAATTTGCAAAATTTATAGTAAAAACAAGAGAGAAAAAATTATGATAACTCAGGCACTCATGGCCTTAGAGCATGGAAGGTCAGCGGAAGTCTGGCTTGCGGCACTAAAACGGCAGTAGATGTTAGCAGCCGGTCGCCGGCCAGGCAGCTCTTGCACCCTCAGCATCTCTATGCGTCGCACGAGGATGAGTGCCCGGTTTGAGCAGCCCATGAGGGTTGTTGAGCTAAGCATCGCACAGAGAGATACCCCCGCTCTCTCTGGGAAGCATGCCGTCTTGAAAAGGGTTGCCTGTCCTAGTGTCCCTTCCTCAAGAAAAACGACAGAGAGATCGGTCAGGAGTATGTCGGGTCCCACCTAGAGCCTAGACAAGACCCCTGCACATATCTTTTGTTTTTAAATTATCTTTGGGGATTCGGCCTCTACTTCCGCCCTCCTTGAATGGGTGGCTGGCTTGCCTTTGTATAGAAAAGGGGGAGATGTGGGGCGCCACCCCACATCGTCGCCATTATAAGATGGCGCCGACATCGCCTGCCTCTGGAGATGAACAAGTGATCCGCGCATGTGCTGGCATTAACCGTTCATGGTGCCAGGTGCCTGCCTGACAACGTCACCTCGGGTGACAAGAATTTGGCCTATAGGGAATCGCCACGTCCGAGGCGAGAGAAATCTCCTATTTAAGGGAGGCGGTTTTCGGGCTTGGGGTCTCCGCCTTGAGAAGCTGATGCTCTCCCTCTCAAGACGCATTAAAGCTTGCCACAGAAGGATCCTGTTTGTGTGCCGCGTTGTTTCTTGCTGGCGGGAAAATTAGCGCGGGACACATGTAATTGGGCACAAAACAGGACTCAACAGATACAAAAATATTGAAATTGTCCCATGCATCCTATCAGATCACCATGGACTAAGGCTGATCTTCAATAACAAAATAAATAATAGAAAGCCAACATTCACATGGAAACTGAACAACACTCTTCTCAATGATACCTTGGTCAAGGAAGGAATAAAGAAAGAAATCAAGGACTTTTTAGAGTTCAATGAAAATGAAGCCACAACATACCCAAACTTATGGGACGCAATGAAAGCATTTCTAAGAGGAAAACTCATAGCTCTGAGTGCCTCCAAAAAGAAACTAGAAAGAGCACACATTAGCAGCTTGACAACACACCTAAAAGCACTAGAACAAAAGGAAGCAAATTCACCCAAGAGGAGTAGACGGCAGGAAATAATCAAACTCAGGGGCGAAATCAATCAAGTGGAAACAAGAAGAACTATTCAAAGAATCAACCAATCAAGGAGCTGGTTCTTTGAGAAAATCAACAAGATAGATAAACCCTTAGCCAGACTCACTAGAGGGCACAGGGAAAGTATTCTAATTAACAAAATCAGGAATGAAAAAGAAGACATAACAACAGATCCTGAAGACATCCAAAACACCATCAGATCCTTCTACCAAAGGCTATACTCAACAAAACTGGAGAACCTGGATGAAATGGAGAAGTTCCTAGACAGATACCAGGTACCAAAGTTGAACCAAGATCAGGTTAATGATCTAAACAGCCCTATATCCCCCAAAGAAATAGAAGCAGTCATTAATAGTCTCCCAACCAAAAAAAGCCCAGGACCAGATGGGTTTAGTGCAGAGTTCTATCAGACCTTCAAAGAAGATCTAATCCCAGTTCTTCACAAACTATTCCACAAAATAGAAACAGAAGGTACTCTACCCAACTCATTCTATGAAGCCACAATTACTCTGATACCTAAACCACAAAAAGACCCAACAAAGATAGAAAACTTCAGACCAATATCCCTTATGAATATTGATGCAAAAATACTCAATAAAGTTCTTGCTAACCGAATCCAAGAACACATCAAAACAATCATCCATCCTGACCAAGTAGGTTTCATCCCAGGGATGCAGGGATGGTTCAATATACGGAAATCCATCAATGTAATCCAGTATATAAACAAACTCAAAGACAAAAACCACATGGTCATCTCGTTAGATGCAGAAAAAGCATTTGACAAGATCCAACACCCTTTCATGATAAAAGTCTTGGAAAGATCAGGAATTCAAGGCCCATACCTAAACATGATAAAAGCAATCTACAGCAAACCAGTAGCCAACATCAAAGTAAATGGTGAGAAGCTTGAAGCAATCCTTCTAAAATCAGGGACCAGACAAGGCTGTCCACTTTCTCCATACCTATTCAACATAGTACTTGAAGTCCTAGCCAGAGCAATTCGACAACAAAAGGAAATCAAAGGGATACAAATTGGAAAAGATGAAGTCAAAATATCACTTTTTGCAGATGATATGATAGTATATATAAGTGACCCTAAAAATTCGACCAGAGAACTCCTAAACCTGATAAACAGCTTCGGTGAAGTAGCTGGATATAAAATTAACTCAAACAAATCAATGGCCTTTCTCTACACAAAGAATAAACAGGCTGAGAAAGAAATTAGGGAAACAACACCCTTCTCAATACTCACAAATAACATAAAATATCTTGGCGTGACTCTAACTAAGGAAGTGAAAGATCTGTATAATAAGAACTTCAAGTCTCTGAAGAAAGAAATTCTAGAAGATCTCAGAAGATGGAAAGATCTTCCATGCTCATGGATTGGCAGGATCAACATTTTAAAAATGGCTATCTTGCCAAAAGCAATCTACAGATTCAATGCAATCCCCATCAAAATTCCAACTCAATTCTTCAACGAATTAGAAAGTGCAATCTGCAAATTCATCTGGAATAACAAAAAACCTAGGATAGCAAAAACTCTTCTCAAGGATAAAAGAACCTCTGGTGGAATCACCATGTCAGACCTAAAGCTTTACTACAGAGCAATTGTGATAAAAACTGCGTGGTACTGGTATAGTGACAGACAAATAGACCAATGGAATAGAATTGAAGACCCAGAAATGAACCCACACACCTACGGTCACTTGATCTTCGACAAGGGAGCTAAAAACATCCAGTGGAAGAAAGACAACATTTTCAACAAATGGTGCTGGCACAACTGGTTGTTATCATGTAGAAGAATGCGAATCGATCCATTCCTATCTCCTTGTACTAAGGTCAAGTCTAAGTGGATCAAGGAACTTCACATAAAACCAGAGACACTGAAACTTATAGAGGAGAAAGTGGGGAAAAGCCTTGAAGATATGGGCACAGGGGAAAAATTCTTGAATAGAACAGCAATGGCTTGTGCTGTAAGATCAAGAATTGACAAGTGGGACCTCATGAAACTGCAAAGCTTCTGCAAGGCAAAAGACACCATCAATAAGACAAAAAAAACCACCAACAGATTGGGAAAGGATCTTTACCTATCCTAAATCAGATAAGGGTCTAATATCCAATATATATAAGGAACTCAAGAAGGTGGACTCCAGAAAGTCAAATAACCCCATTAAAAAATGGGGCTCAGAATTGAACAAAGAATTCTCACCTGAAGAATACCAAATGGCAGAGAAGCACCTGAAAAAATGTTCAACATCCTTAATCATCAGGGAAATGCAAATCAAAACAACCCTGAGATTCCACCTCACACCAGTCAGAATGGCTAAGATCAAAAATTCAGGTGACAGCAGATGCTGGCGGGGATGTGGAGAAAGAGGAACACTCCTCCATTGTTGGTGGGATTGCAAGCTTGTACAACCACTCTGGAAATCAGTCTGGCGGTTCCTCAGAAAATTGGACATAGTACTACCGGAGGATCCAGCAATATCTCTTCTGGGCATATATCCAGAAGATGTCCCAACCAGTAAGAAGGACACATGCTCCACCCTGTTCATAGCAGCCCTATTTATAATAGCCAGAAGCTGGAAAGAACCCAGATGTCTCTCAACAGAGGAATGGATACAGAAATTATGGTACATTTACACAATGGAGTACTATTCAGCTATTAAAAAGAATGAATTTATGAAATTCCTAGCCAAATGGATGGACCTGGAGGGCATCATCTTGAGTGAGGTAACAGAATCACAAAGGAACTCACACAATATGTATTCACTGATAAGTGGATATTAGCCCAAAACTTAGGATACCCAAGATATAAGATACAATTTGCTAAACGCATGAAACTCAAGAAGAATGAAGACCAAAATGTGGACACTGTGCCCCTTCTTAGAATTGGGAACAAAACACCCAGGGAAGGAGTTACAGAGACAAAGTTCGGAGCTGTGATGAAAGGATGGACCATCTAGAGACTGCCATATCCAGGGATCCATCCCATAATCAGCTTCTAAACGCTGACACCATTGCATACACTAGCAAGATTTTGCTGAAAGGACCCAAAGATAGCTGTCTCATGTGAGACTATGCAGGGGCCTAGCAAACACAGGAGTGGATGCTCACAGTCAGCTATTGGATGTAGCACAGGGCTCCCAATGGAGAAGCTAGAGAAAGTACCCAAGGAGCTAAAGGGATCTGCAACCCTATAGTTGGAACAACATGATGAACTAACCAGTACCCCGGAGCTCTTGTCTCTAGCTGCATATGTATCGAAAGATGGCCTAGTCGGCCATCACTGAAAGAGAGGCCCATTGGACTTGCAAACTTTATATGCCCCAATAAAGGGGAATGCCAGGGCCAATAGAATGGGAATGGGAGGGTAGGGAAGTGGGGGGCGGTATGGGGGACTTTTGGGATAGCATTGGAAATGTAATTGAAGAAAATATGTAATAAAAAAAAACTCAAACTGAAGGACCCAGAATATGGCGAGAAAACCTGAAAAAGTTGGAAAATGTGAAAATCACACCTTAGGACCCAGAATTGCGAAAAAACTTGAAATAAGGGGAAAATGAGAAAATCACACTGTAGGACCCAGAATATGACGAGAAACCCTGAAAAACAACGAAAATTAAAAATACACGCTGTAGGACCCAGAATATGGCAAGAAACCCTGAAAAAAAGTAGATAATAAAAACTCACACTGAAGGACACAGAATATGGCGAGAAACACTGAAAAATTAGAAAGGTAAAAAATATGGCCAGAAAACCTTAAAAAGTTGTAAAATGAGAAAATCACACTGTAGGATTGAGAATTACAAAAAATCTAGAAAAACGTGGAAGATGAGAAAATCACACTGCAGGACCCAGAATATGCCAAGAAACCCTGAAAAACGTGAAAATTAAAAATTCACACTGTCGGACACAGAATATGGCGAGAAACCATCAAAAAAGTTGAAAATTTAAAACTCACACTGAATTACCCAGAATATGGCGAGAAATACTGAAACACATGGAAAATGAAAAATTCACACTGAAGGTCCCGGAATATGACAAGGACACCTGAAAAACGTGAAAATGAGAAAATCACACTGTAGGACCCTGAATATGACGAAAAAACCTGAAAAACCTGGAAAATGAGAAAATCACACTGCAGAACACAGATAATGCCAAAAAACCCTGAAAAACGTGGATAATTAAAAATTTACACTGAAGGTCCCAGAATATGGCAGGGAAATTTGAAAAACGTGGAAATGAGAAAATCACACTGTAGGACATAGAATATGACGAAAAAACCTGAAAAACGTGGAAAATTAAAAATTCACACTGAAGGACCTACAATATGGCAGAAAACCTGAAAAACAAAGAAAATTTAAAAATCACAATGAAGGACCCAGAATATGGAGAGAAAACCTGAAAAAACTAGAAAATTGAATATTCACACTGAAGGACCCCGAATATGGCGAGAAAACCTGAAAAAGGTGGAAAATGAGAAAATCACACTGCAGGACCCAGAATATGCCTAGAAACCCTGAAAAATGTGGAAAATTAAAAATTCACTCTTTAGGATCCATAATATGGCGAGAAACACTGAAAAACGTGGAAAATTAAAAGTTCACACTGAAGGACCCGGAATATGGCAGGAAAACCTGAAAAACGAGGAAAATTCAAAACACACACTGTAGTAACCAGAATATGGCGAGAAAACCTGAAAAAGTTGGAAAATGAGAAAATCACACTGTAGGACCTAGAATATGAAGAAAAAACTTGAAAAACGTGGAAAATTAAAAATACACCATGTAGGACACAGAATATGTCGAGAAACCCTGAAAAATTAGAAAATTAAAAACTCACACTTAAGGACCCCAAATATGGCGAGAGAACCTGAAAAAAATAGAAAAATAAAAATTCACACTGAAGGACCCAGAATTGCGAAAAAAAACTTGAAATCGTGGAAAATGAGAAAATCACACTGTAGGACCAAGAATATGCTGAAAAACCCTGAAAACGTGGAAAATTAAAAATACACGCTGTAGGACCCAGAATATGGCGAGAAACCCTGAAAAAAAATATAAAATTACAAATTCACACTGAAGGACCCCAAATATGGCTAGAAAACCTGAAAAAGTTGAAAATGAGAAAATCACACTGCAGGACCCAGAATATGCCGAGAAACTCTGAAAAATGTGAAAATTAAAAATTCACACTCTTGGACACAGAATATGGCGAGAAATACTGAAAAACGTGGAAAATTAAAAAATCACACTGAAGGACCTGGAATATGGCAAGAAAACCTCAAAAACGTGGAAATGAGAAAATCACACTGTAGGTCCAAGAATATGACAGAAAAACCTGAAAATGGTGGAAAATGAGAATAATCACACTGTAGGCCCCAGATTTGAAAAAAAAGTTGAAAAACGTCGAAAATGAGAAAATCACTCTGTAGGAACCAGAATATGCCGAGAAACCCTGAAAAACGTGAAAATTAAAAATTCACACTCTCAGACCCAGAATATTCTGAGAAACCCTGAAAAACGTGGAAAATTAAAAATACATGCTGTAGGACCCAGAATATGGCGAGAAACCCTGAAAACTTAGAAAAGTAAAAAATCAATGTAGGACCCCAATTATGGCGAGAAAACCTGAAAAAGGTGGAAAATGAGAAAATCACACTGTAGGACCCAGTATTATGAAAAAACTTGAAAAACGTGGAAAATGTGAAAATCACACTGTAGGACCCAGAATATGCCGAGAAGCTCTAAAAACGTGGAAAATTAAAAATACACGCTGTAGGACACAGAATATGGTGAGAAACCCTGAAAAAAGAAGAAAATTAAACCTCACACTGAAGGACCCCAAATATGGCGATTAAACCTGAAAAAGGTGGAAAATGAGAAAATCACACTGTAGGACCCAGAATTATGAAAAAAAAAAACTTGAAAAATGTGGAAAATGTGAAAATCACACAGTAGAACAGAGAATAAGCGGAGAAACCCTGAAAACGTGGAAAATTAAAAATACACGCTGTAGAACCCAGAATATGGCGAGAAAACCTGAGAAAAGTAGAAAATTACATACTCACATTGAAGGACCCCAAATTTGGGAGAAAACCTGATAAAGGTGGAAAATGAGAAAATCACACTGTAGGACCCAGAATTATGAAAAAACTTGAAAAACGTGGAAAATGTGAAAATCACACAGTAGGACAGAGAATATGCGGAGAAACCCTGAAAACGTGGAAAATTAAAAATACACACTGTAGAACACAGAATATGGCGAGAAAACCTGAGAAAAGTAGAAAATTACATACTCACATTGAAGGACCCCAAATTTGGGAGAAAACCTGATAAAGGTGGAAAATGAGAAAATCACACTGTAGCACCCAGAATTACAAAAAAAAAGTGAAAAACGTGGAAAATGAGAAAATCACACTGCAGAACACAGGCAATGCTGAGAAACCCTGAAAAACGTGGAAATGAGAAAATCACACTGTAGGACCCAGAATTGGGAAAAAACTTGAAAAACTTGTAAAATGAGAAAATCACACTGTAGGACCCAGAATATGGCGAGAAACCCCGAAAAACATGGAAAATTAAATATAAATGCTGTAGGACCCAGAATAAGGCAAGAAACCCTGTAAAAGTAGATAATTAAAAACTCACACTGAAAGACCTGGAATATGGCGACAAAACCAGAAAAACATGGAAAATTAATAACTCACACTCAAGGATTTGGAATATAGGGAGAAATCCTTAAAAATGTGGAAAAAACTCACTCATAAAGACCTGGAATATGGCCAGAAACCCTGAAAAATGTGGAAGGACATAGAATATGGCGAGATACCTTAAAAAAGGTAGAAAATTTAAAAATCACACTGTAGGACCCAAAATATGTTGAGAAACCCTGAAAAACGTGGAAAATTAAAAACTCACACTGAAGGACCTTGAATATGATGACAAACCCTGAAAAAAGTGGAAAATTAAAAATTCCCACTTAAGGACATAGAATATGGCAAGAAACCCTGAAAAAGTTGGAAAAACAGAAATTCCCACTGTAGGAACCAAAATTGCGAAAATAACTGGAAAAGGGGGGAAAAAGAGAAAACCATACTGTAAGACCTAGAATATGCGAGAAAACCCTGAAAAACGTGAAAATTAAAAATTCACAAGGTCAGACCTAGAACATGGAGAGAAACCATGAAAAAAGTGGAAAATTAAAAATTCACACTGTATTACGCAGAATATGGGGAGAAACACTGAAAAATGTGGAAAATTAAAAATTTACACTAAAGGACCTGGAATATGGCACAAAAACCTGAAAAACGTGGAAATGAGAAAATCACACTGTAGGACCCAGAATATGACAAAAACACCAAAAAACATGGAAAATTAAAAATTCACACTGAAGGACCCGGAATATGGCTAGAAAACCAGAAAAAAGAGGAAAATAAAAACTCACACTGAAGGACCCGGAATATGTCTAGAAAACCTGAAAAAAGAGGAAAATTAAAACCTCACACTGAAGGATCCCGAATATGGCGAGAAAACCTGAAAAAGTTTAAAAATGATAATAATCACACTGTAGGACCCAGAGTTGCGAAAAAATTTGAAAAACGTCCTAAATGAGAAAATCACACTGTAGGACCCAGAATATGGCGAGAAACCCTGAAAAAAGTAGAAAATTAAAAACTCACACTGAAGGACCCCGAATATGGAGAGAAAACCTGAAAAAGGTGGAAAATGAGATAATCACACTGTAAAACCCAGAACATGCCACGAAACGCTGAAAAACGTCGAAAATTAAAAATATACACTGTAGGACCCAGAATATGGCGAGAAAACCAGAAAAATTAGAAAATTAAAAACTCACACTGAAGGACCCCCAAATATGGCGAGGAACCCTGAAAAAGGTGGAAAATGAGAAATCACAGTGTAGGACCTAGATTAACGAAAAAACTTGAAAAACATCGAAAATGAGAAAATCACAGTGGAGGACCCAGAATATGCCTAGAAACCCTGAATACATGAAAATTAAAAATTCACACTGTATTACCCAGAATATGGCAAGAAATACTGAAAAACCTGAAAAATTAAAAAGTCACACTGAAGGACCTGGAATATGGCAAGAAAACCTGAAAAACGTGGAACTGATAAAATTACACTGTAAGACCCAGAATATGACGAAAAAACCTGAAAAATGTGGAAAATTAAATATTGACACTGAAAGACCTGGAATATGGCAAGAAAAACCTGAAAAACATGGAAATGAGAAAATCACACTGTAAAACCCAGAATATAACGAAAAAAACATGAAAAACGTGGAAAATAAAAAATTCACACTGAAGGACCCCGAATATGGCTGAGAAAACCTGAAAAAAGGTGGAAAATGAGAATAATCACACTGTAGGACCCAGAATTGCGATAAAACATGAAAAACTATGAAAATGAGAAAATCAAACTATAGGACACAGAATATGCCTAGGAACCATGAAAAAGTGGAAAATTAAAAATACACACTGCAGGACCCAGAATATGGCGAGAGAACCCTGAAGAATAGAAAAATAAAATCTCACACTGAAGGACCCCGAATATGGCGAGAAAAACTGAAAAAAGTAGAAAATTAAAAATTCACACTGAATGACCCCGAAAATGAAGATAAACCTGAAAAAGGTGAAAAATGAGAATAATCACACTGTAGGACCCAGATATGCCGAGAAACCCTGAAAATGTGGAAAATTAAAAATACACACTGTAGAACCCAATTTTGGCAAGAAACCCTGAAAAAAAGTAGAAAATTACAAACTGACACTTAAGGACCCCTAATAAGGCAAGAAAACCTAAAAAATGTGGAAATGAGAAAATCACAATGTAGGACCCAGAATTACAAAAAAAATTAAAAAACGTGGGAAAATGTAAAATCACACTGCAGGACCCAGAATATGGCGAGAAACACTGAAAAAGGTGAAAATTAAAAATTCACACTGTCGGACACATGAAAAAAAGTGGAAAATTAAAATTCACAATGTATTACCCAGAATATGGCAAGAAATACTGAAAAATGTGGAAAATTAAAAATTCACACTGAGGACCTGAATTTAGCAAGAATATCTGAAAAACCTGAAAATGAGAAAATCAAGCTGTAGGACCCAGAATATGACGAAAAAACATGAAAAAACATGGAAAATTAAAAATTCACACTGAAGGACCCAGAATACGGCAAGAAAACCTGAAAAATGAGGAACATTAAAAACCTCACAATGAAGGACCCACTATATGGAGAGAAAACCTGAAAAAAGAAGAAAATTAAAAATTCACACTGAAGGACCCCGAAAAAGAAGATAAAACCTGAAAAAAAGTGGGAAAATGAGAATAATCACACTGTAGGACCCAGAAATATGCTGAGAAACCCTGAAAAACCGTGGAAAATTAAAGATACACTCTATAGGACCCAGAATATGGTGAGAAACCCTGAAAAAAGTAGAAAATTAAAAAACTCACACTGAAGGACCCCAAATATGGCGAGAAAACATGAAAAAGGTGGAAAATGAGAATAATCACACTGTAGGACCCAAAATTGCGATAAAACTTGAAAAACGACGAAAATGAGAAAATCAAACTGGAGCACCCAGAATATGCTGAGAAATCCTGAAAGAGTAGAAAATTAAAAACTCACACTGAAGGACCCCGAATATGGCTAGAAAAACTGAAAAAAGTTGAAAATGAAAAATTCACACTGAAGAACCCCGAATATGGCAAAAAACCTGAAAAAAGTAGAAAATTAAAAACTCACACTGAAGGACCTGTAATATGGCAAGAAAACCTGAAAAACGTGAAAATGAGAAAATCACACTGTAGGACCCAGAATATGACGAAAAAACCTGAAAAAAGGGAAAATTAAAAATTCACACTAAAGGACCCGGATTATGGCGAGAAAACCTGAAATTTTCACGTTTTTCAAGTTTTCTCGGCATATTCTGGGTTCTGCAGTGTGATTTTCTCATTTTCCACGTTTTTCAAGTTTTTTCGTAATTATGGGTCCTTCAGTGTGATTTTCTCATTTTCCACCTTCTTCAGGTTTTCTCCCTGTATTTCTGGTCCTTCAGTGTGAGATTTTCATTTTCTACTCTTTCAGGGTTTCTTGCTATATTCTGGATACTACAGTGTGTATTTTTAATTTTCCACGTTTTTCAGGATTTCTAGGCATATTCTGTGTCCTACAGTTTTATTTTCTCATTTTCGACGTTTTTCAAGTTTTATCA